>NW_026288052.1:532500-682500 GCF_023373465.1 Oncorhynchus keta
CTTCACAGAACAGCACGAAATGGCTATAATCAGAATAGAAAGAGGAGCGGGAGGCCCCGGTGCACAACTGAGCAAGAGGACAAGTACATTAGAGTGTCTAGTTTGAGAAACAAACGCCTCACAGGTCCTCAACATCAACAGTGAAGAGGCGACTCTAGAATGCTGGCCTTCTAGGCAGAATTGCAAAGAAAAAGCCATATCTCAGACTGGCCAATAATAAGCCAATAATGGGAAGAAAAGATTAAGATGGGCAAAAGAACACGGAACCTGGACAGAGGAACTCTGCCTAGAAGGTCAGCATCCCGGAGTCGCCTCCTCACTGTTGATGTTGAGACGGGTGTCTTTAGGTGCCAAGTATCTAAGGCTTTACCAGTCTAGTCTCAGGTTAGAGTGTCTTTATCTCAGGGGTAACTTACCCATAGAGGTTTAATGTGGTCTGTGACGTATCGTCCTGCCTTGGAGTTATCGTTCCAGTCTAGACGCCTGCAATGAAAATACTTCTGCTTCCTGAAAGGACAAATCACACAAAGTGTATACTAGGTGTGTCTTTGAGGAGTGTGTCTGTGAGGAGTGTGTATGTGTGTCTATGAGGAATGTGTGTGTGTATGTGTGTCTATGAGTGTGTATGTGTGTCTATGAGGAGTGTGTATGTGTGTCTGTGAGGAGTGTGTATGTGTGTCTGTGAGGAGTGTGTATGTGAGGAGTGTGTATGTGTGTCTATGATGAGTGTGTCTGTGAGGAGTGTGTATGTGTGTCTATGAGGAATGTGTGTGTGTCTGTGAGGAGTGTGTATGTGTGTCTATGAGTGTGTATGTGTGTCTATGAGGAGTGTGTATGTGTGTCTATGAGGAGTGTGTATGTGAGGAGTGTGTATGTGTGTCTATGAGGAGTGTGTATGTGTGTCTATGAGGAGTGTGTATGTGTGTCTATGAGGAGTGTGTATGTGTGTCTGTGAGGAGTGTGTATTTGTGTCTGTGAGGAGTGTGTATGTGTGTCTATGAGGAGTGTGTGTGTGTGTGTCTATGAGGAGTGTGCATGTGTGTCTGTGAGGAGTGTGTATGTGTGTCTATGAGGAGTGTGTATGTGTGTCTGTGAGGAGTGTGTATGTGTGTCTATGAGGAGTGTGTATGTGTGTCTGTGAGGAGTGTGTATGTGTGTCTGTGAGGAGTGTGTATGTGTGTCTGTGAGGAGTGTGTGTGTGTGTCTATGAGGAGTGTGTATGTGTGTCTGTGAGGAGTGTGTATGTGTGTCTGTGAGGAGTGTGTATGTGTGTCTGTGAGGAGTGTGTGTGTGTGTCTATGAGGAGTGTGCATGTGTGTCTGTGAGGAGTGTGTATGTGTGTCTATGAGGAGTGTGTATGTGTGTCTATGAGGAGTGTGTATGTGTGTCTATGAGGAGTGTGTATGTGTGTCTATGAGGAGTGTGTATGTGTGTCTATGAGGAGTGTGTATGTGTGTCTGTGAGGAGTGTGTATGTGTGTCTGTGAGGAGTGTGTATGTGTGTCTGTGAGGAGTGTGTATGTGTGTCTATGAGGAGTGTGTATGTGTGTCTATGAGGAGTGTGTATGTGTGTCTATGAGGAGTGTGTATGTGTGTCTATGAGGAGTGTGTATGTGTGTCTATGAGGAGTGTGTATGTGTGTCTATGAGGAGTGTGTATGTGTGTCTATGAGGAGTGTGTATGTGTGTCTATGAGGAGTGTGTATGTGTGTCTATGAGGAGTGTGTATGTGTGTCTATGAGGAGTGTGTATGTGTGTCTATGAGGAGTGTGTATGTGTGTCTATGAGGAGTGTGTATGTGTGTCTATGAGGAGTGTGTATGTGTGTCTATGAGGAGTGTGTATGTGTGTCTATGAGGAGTGTGTATGTGTGTCTATGAGGAGTGTGTATGTGTGTGTGTGTAACTGTCATCATGTGTTACCTGGTCTTGCAGATCATCGTAGAGGGGAGAGGTCCCCGTACTCTCTCCATCATGGCCAGGTGCTCCTGGTTGTCATGGGTCTGAGACAAACACAAACACTGGTCAGCAGAAGCTATAAACTCCCAACTTAGTTCACTTTCACTTGTATCACACAAACAACAAACACACACACAGTCTTTTGTAACTAACATTGTGGGGAAACACAATTCAGTCCCATTCAAAATCATGTTTTCCCTAAACCCTGACCCCTAACCGTAACTCTAACCCCAAAACCTAACCTGAACACTAACTTTAATCCTAACCCTAACTCCTAACCCTAACTCTAACCCCCCGAGAAATAGCATTTGACCTTGTGGGGACTAACAAAATGTCCCCAGTTGGTCAAATTTGTATTTGTTTACTATTCTTGTAGGGACTTCTGGTCCCCAAAAGTATAGTTAAACATGTCCACACACACATGTCCACACAGTACCTGATATAGGGTGAAGCCTTCATAGTACTCAAACAGGATGCAGCCGATACTCCAGACATCACACGGATGACTCCAGCCCAGCTCTGAGTTGGAACAGTAACACATGTTCAGCTAGCCAATAGTCCAAGATTAGAGTGTGTGAGTGTGATGTGTGTAGGTTACCCAGAATAACTTCAGGAGCACGGTAGTGGCGTGTAGATATGGTGGTGCTGTGGTGTTCGTGGTCAAACGTGGCACTGCCAAAATCCACCAGTCTTACTGTTGTATCCTTCACTTTCCTCTCATCCCGCTTCTGAGAGAGCGAGAGAAATAGAGGTGGGGGGGCAGAGAGAGAGGGGGGAGGGGACAGAGAGAGAGGGGGGGGGACAGAGAGAGGGGGGACAGAGAGGGGGGGGGTGGAGAAGAAGACAAGAAGAGAGGAGGGGAAAGGAAGATACATGCATTTCATCAATTAGATTTGCTCACCTTCTTCCTCGGTCCTCTCTCCTCGGTCCTCTCTCC
The DNA here is from genome assembly GCF_023373465.1 of Oncorhynchus keta. Lineage (NCBI taxonomy): Eukaryota > Metazoa > Chordata > Actinopteri > Salmoniformes > Salmonidae > Oncorhynchus > Oncorhynchus keta. The sequence continues at coordinate 535,393 of NW_026288052.1, forward strand.
TCGGTCCTCTCTCCTCGGTCCTCTCTCCTCCGCCCTCTCTCCTCCGCCCTCTCTCCTCCGTCCTCTCTCCTCCGTCCTCTCTCCTCCGTCCTCTCTCCTCCGTCCTCTCTCCTCCACCCTCTCTCCTCCACCCTCTCTCCTCCACCCTCTCTCCTCCCCCTGTCTCCTCCACCCTCTCTCCTCGGTCCTCCTCCTCGGTCCTCTCTCCTCGGTCCTCTCTCCTCGGTCCTCTCTCCTCGGTCCTCTCTCCTCGGTCCTCTCTCCTCCGTCCTCTCTCTCCGTCCTCTCTCCTCCGTCCTCTCTCCTCCGTCCTCTCTCCTCCGTCCTCTCTCCTCCGTCCTCTCTCCTCCGCCTCTCTCCTCCGCCTCTCTCCTCCGCCCTCTCTCCTCCGCCCTCTCTCCTCCGCCTCTCTCCTCCGCCTCTCCTCCGCCTCCTCCTCCGCCTCTATCCTCCGCCTCTATCCTCCGCCCTCTCTCCTCCGCCCTCTCTCCTCCGCCCCTCTCTCCTCCGCCCCTCTCTCCTCCGCCCTCTCTCCTCCGCTCTCTCCTCCGCCCTCTCTCCTCCGCCCTCTCTCCTCTCTCCTCCTCCCTCCTCCGCTCCCTCCTCCTCTCCTCCGCCTCTCCTCCGCCTCTCTCCTCCCCCTCACCTCCGCCTCTCTCCTCCTCCTCAGTCCTCCTATCCTCCGCCTCTATCCTCCATCTCTCTCCTCCGCCTCTCTCCTCCGCCTCTCTCCTCCGCCCTCTCTCCTCCGCCTCTCTCCTCCGCCTCTCCTCCCTCTCTCTCCTCCGCCCTCCATCCTCCGCCTCTCTCCTCCGCTCCTCTCTCCGCCTCTCTCCTCCCCTCTCTCCTCCGCCTTCTCTCTCTCCTCCGCCTCCTCCTCTCCCCTCCTCCTCCTCCGCCCTCTCTCCTCCGCCCCTCTCTCCTCCGCCCCTCCATCCTCCGCCTATCCTCCGCCTCTATCCTCCGCCTCTATCCTCCGCCTCTCTCCTCCGCTCTCCCTCTCTCTCCTCCGCCCTCTCTCCTCCGCCCTCTCCTCCTCTCTCTCCGCCCTCTCTCTCCTCCCCTCTCTCCTCCGTCCTCCCCTCTCCTCCTCTCTCCTCCTCCTCCTCCTCCTCCTCCTCCGCCTATCTCCTCCTCCATCCTCCGCCTCTATCCTCCGCCTCTCTCCTCCGCCTCTATCTCCTCCGCCTCATCCTCCTTCCTCTCTCCTGTCATCTCCGCCTCTATCTCCGCCCTCTCTCCGCTCTCTCCGCCTCTCCTCCTCCTCTCTCCTCCGCCTCTCTCTCCGCCCTCTCTCTCCGCTCCTCTCTCCTCCTCCCTCTTTCCTCCGCCTCTCCTCCGTCCGTCCTCCCATCTCTATCCTCCTCCTCTCTCCTCCGCCCTCTCTCCTCCGCCCCTCTCCTCCTCCCCCTCTCCTCCTCCCTCCGCCCTCTCTCCTCCCCTCCCTCTCTTCCCTCTCCTCTCTCCTCCCTCCTCCTCCTCTCCTCTCTCTCCTCCTCTCCTTCCTCTCCCTCCTGCGCCCTCTCCTCCCTCTCTCCTCTCTCCCTCTATCCTCCGCCTCTATCCTCCTCTGTCCTCCGCCCTCTCTCCCTCCCCTCTCCCTCCCTCCCTCTCTCCTCCGCCTCTCTCCTCCGCCCTCCTCCACCCTCCATCCTCCGCCTCCATCCTCCGCCCTCTCTCCTCCGTCCTCTCTCCTCCTCCTCTCCTCCTCCCTCTCTCCTCCGCCCTCCTCTCTCTCTCCTCCGTCCTCTCCCTCTCTCCTCCTCCTCCTCTCTCCTCCGCTCCTCTCTCCTCCGCCCTCTCTTCCGCCTCTCTCCTCCGCCTCTCTCCTCCTCCTCTCTCCTCCTCTCTCTCTATCCTCCGCTCTCTCCTCCGTCCTCCCCTCTCTCCTCCGCCCTCCATCCTCCGCCCCTCCATCCTCCGCCCTCCATCCTCCGCCTCTCTCCTCCTCTTCCCTCCATCCTCCGCCCTTATCCTCCGCCCTCTATCCTCCGCCCTCTGTCCTCCGCCCTCTGTCCTCCGCCCTCCGCCCTCTGTCCTCCGCCCTCTCCTCCGCCCTCTCTCCTCCGCCCCTCTCCTCCGCCTCCGCTCCTTCTCTCCTCCGCCTCTCTTCCTCCTCTCCGCCTCTATCCTCCGCCCTCTCTCTCCGTCCGCCCTCTCTCTCCCCTCTCCTCCCTCCCTCTCCTCCCTCCTCCCTCTCTCCTCCTCAGTCCACTATCCTCCGCCCTCTCTCCTCCGCCCTCCTCCTATCCTCCGCCCTCTCTCCTCCGCCCTCTCTCCTCCGTCCTTCCCTCCTCCGCCCTCTATCCTCCGCCTCTATCTCCTCCCTCTCTCTCCCTCCGCCCTTCATCCTCCTCAGTCCTTTCTCCTCCGCCCTCTCTCCTCCACCTCTCCGCCTCTATCTCCGTCCTCTCTCCTTCCATCTCTCTCCTCAGCCACTATCTCCGCTCCCTCTCTCCTCCGTCCTCTCTCCTCCGTCCTCTCTCCTCCGTCCTCCATCCTCCGCCCTCCATCCTGCGCCTATCCTCCGCCCTCCTCCGCCTCTCTCCTCCGCCCTCTCTCCTCGTCCCTCTCTCCTCTTCCGTCCTCTCTCTCCTCCTCCGCCCCCGCCCTCTCTCCTCCGCCCTCTCTCCTCCGCCCTCCTCTGTCCTCTGCCCTCCATCCTCCGCCCTCTTCCTCCGCCCTCTCTCTCCTCTCCGCCCTCTGTCCTCTGCCCTCTATTTCCGCCCTCTGTCCTCCGCCCTCCCTCTATCCTCCGCCCTCTGTCCTCCGCCCTCCCTCTATCTCCGCCCTCTGTCCTCCGCCCTCTATCCTCCGCCCTCTCTCCTCCTAATCTCTGATCCTCCGCCCTCTGTCCACCTCCAAATGCCCTCGTCCTCCTCCTCCTCAAAATAAATCTTTCCTCCAAAACTAAGACGTCCCTCCCTCCGTTCTCCTCCGGTTCTCCTCCGCCTCTCTCCTCCGTTTTAAATCCTCTTCTCCTCTCAAACCACTAACCTCCGATCTCTCCTCGTCCTCCGTATATTTCCAAATGGGGTCCTCCCTCTCTCCTCCGCCCTCTATTTCATCCTCTCTCTTCTCAGTCCTCTCTCCTCTGTCCTCCGAAAAGTCTCTCCTATATGCCTCTCCTCCGTCCTCTCTCCTCCGTCCAATAATATAATAATAATATATGCCATTTGCAGACGCTTTTATCCAAAGCGACTTACAGTCATGTGTGCATACATTCTACGTATCCCGGCAAGAGGACAGATGAGGTCCCGAGGGATCGAACCCACTACCCTGGCGTTACAAGCGCCATGCTCTACCATCCTGCGCCTCCATCCCTGCGCCCTCTCTCGTCCGCCCTCTCTCGAGAGAGGACTCTCGTCCGCCCTCTCTCCTTCATCCTCTCTCCTCAGTCCACTATCCTCTGCCCTCTCCTCCGTCCTCTCTCCTCCGTCCTCTCTCCTCCGTCCTCCATCCCCTGCCCTCTATCCTGCGCCTCTCTCCTCCGCCCTCTCTCCTCCGCCCTCTCTCCTCCGTCCTCTCTCCTCCGCCCTCCATCCTCCGCCCTCTATCCTGCGTCTCTGTCCTCCGCCCTCTGTCCTCCGCCCTCTGTCCTCCGCCCTCTGTCCTCCGCCCTCTGTCCTCCGCCCTCTATTTCCGCCCTCTCTCCTCCGCCCTCTATCCTCAGTCTTCTATCCTCAGTCTTCTATCCTCCGTCCTCTATCGCCTCATTTTGAAAAAGGTAAAAGTTAATCTCGGAGGATTGGCAAGGAGAGTGACCGGGGTTGAAATGAGACGGTCCTTCTCCACACATCAGGCAAATGACGTTTACAGGGGTGGATCCCAAAATAAATGTTTAAAGTGATCAAAACAAATTAAGACGTAAAACAGTTTATGGTTAAAACAATACGTAGCATATTGTTTTTAAAGTGTGTTTTCTCCTCTGACAAAACCAAACCTGATTCAAATGGGGTGTGGTATATTTAAAATGGGGTGTGGTATATTTCAAATGGGGTGTGGTATATTTCAAATGAGGTGTGGTATATTTCAAATGGGGTGTGGCAGAAGTCAAAACTCTTCTGCAGTAGGATACTGTAGACATGAGTGTCCTCAATGAAAAGTGGCTATCGAGGAGGGGACGACACTCTTCTTTGCCTACTAATAAATTGACACACTCCTCGACCACTCATCGGTTTCCGGGTCACAGATGAGAGAGGACAGAGGAGAGAGGACAGAGGAGAGAGGACAGAGGACAGATGAGAGAGGACAGAGGAGAGAGGACAGAGGACAGAGGACAGAGGAGAGAGGACAGAGGACAGAGGAGAGAGGACAGAGGACAGAGGAGAGAGGACAGAGGAGAGAGGAGAGAGGACAGAGGAGAGAGGACAGAGGACAGAGGACAGAGGAGAGAGGACAGAGGACAGAGGAGAGAGGACAGAGGACAGAGGAGAGAGGACAGAGGACAGTCTTTTGCCCAAAGGAGAAACCCCCAGATACAGCGTAGGTGAAGAAGAGAGTGATGAAGGAAGGATAAAGCCCTCCCTCTCACCTTCTCAGCGTTGTAAGTGATGGTGTAGTCAGAGTTGACAAACAGGATGTTCTCAGGTTTGAGGTCAGTGTGGGTCAGCTTGTTGATATGGAGAACTGCAGAGGGAAACAGATAAACCATGCATCCATCATGATAATACCGGGACAACCAAGGTGAAACTGCCCAGCGTTGCACTTGCTGCCCATAGTTCCTCTACAGTATGTAGTAGACCAGCGGTATTCAACTCTGACCCTACGAGGTCCGGAGCCTGCTGCTTTTCTGTTCTACCTGACACTTAATTGCTCTAAAATCAGTTCCTGATTAGAGCGGAACAATGAAAAAAGCAGTGGAACTGGCTTTGAGGCCCAGAGTTGAGTTTTAGGCTTGTAGACTGAGCTTCATCAATGAACCAGCGCCCTCTTCTGGTCAAAGAGACCAATACCAGACACGAAACAATCCCTGGTAAGTAAATGTCATAGTCTATGGAAGTAGTCACCACCAACCCTGGTTCTGGAGAGCTACCAGCATGCACATGGGCATACATATATGTGTGTGACACACTCACAGTTGACAGCGAGGCAGATCTGGTAGGCCATCTGGCGGACGTGATCCATACAGTACGGCAGGAAGTTGTTCTCCTTCAGGAAGTCAAAAGTGCTGAGGGCTAGCAGCTCCATGGAGATACACACATGACCATGGTAGTCAAACCAGTCCAGCATCTGAACACATTGACTGAGAGAGGGGGGGGGGGTGAAGTAAAGAGAAAGCCACAGAAGGTGAGGGAAACAACTTCTCAAACTTTCTACTGGTCCATCAGACTCCGTACTGTTTGTTGTGTGGGTCTTTCTCATTGATTTTCTCCAGGACATTGATCTCCAGTTTAGCAGCTTGTCTGTACTTCTCCATGTTCTTAATGATCTTCAGAGCTACACGTGCCCCAGCCCTGAGAGAGAGACAGAGAGAACAGCTAGCTAGCAACCAGCACACGCTCCACCTGAAGCTCTACGAGTGTGCATGTGTATTTTATAAATGCCTCTCATACCTGCGCCGGTCCACACACGTCACCACCTTCCCAAAGGTGCCCTCTCCCAACAGACTGATAACCTCATCTGATGGGGAAGATGAAGAGATGGAGGCATGGGGATTCAATTAAAGACTGGGAAGTAGAGGAGTCTCTTTTATGAGAGGGCTCGAAAACATTCACCTATCCTGTCTTTTCAATGTGTGAAGACAAGAGGATAGTGGGAGGGACTAGTAGATGTAAACATAGCCTACATCTCTCTTGTAGAACGTCTCCATTCTGGTAGGCCAGGTGACCATCATCAGGGGCCTTCTCGTTCTTCCCTGGCCCCTCACTGCTGCTCCGCTAGGGGTCAGAGGTCAGGGGTTTAGAGGAGGGGACAACAGGGCAAAAGTCGTCAGCATAGTTGGACTGAGCCTCTCAATAACACACACACACACACAGCTGACATAACAGCTGCTTAATAATCTAAAATGCTTGTAAGCTGAGGACTAGTGTTGCAAGCCCCCGATGATGTTATCCAATTCCACAGGCTCCTCCTAACTCTTTAAGAAAACAGTCCATTCCTGATGAATGTAATGACTTGGGACTTAGAACTGCACTTAAACAGAGTATGCACTAGTGGACTATGTCAGTAGTGGACTATGTTATCTGTACATACAGTAGAGTGGAGCCCTAAACCCTCTCCAGTCCTGTCCTGGTATTACGGGCCTAAATGAGAAATGTCATGTGACTGGCTGGCCTACATGGGGCAGCTCTGTGACTATTTCCATCTACATTCTAAGACTGTTATTAATATCAGAACATCACAAGGAGAAAGAGGGAGCGAGAGAAAGAGAGAGTGCTGAGAGAAAGAGGGAGCGAGAGAGAAAGAGAGAGTGCTGAGAGAAAGAGAGAGCCAGAGAGAAAGAGAGAGTGCTGAGAGAAAAAGGGAGTGAGAGAGAAAGAGAGAGTGCTGAGAGAAAGAGAGAGCCAGAGAGAAAGAGAGTGCTGAGAGAAAGAGGGAGCGAGAGAGAAAGAGTGCTGAGAGAGAGAGAGCGAGAAAGAGAGAGTGCTGAGAGAAAGAGGGAGCCAGAGAGAAAGAGAGAGAGTGCTGAGAGAAAGAGGGAGCGAGAGAGAAAGAGAGAGAGTGCTGAGAGAAAGAGGGAGCGAGAGAGAAAGAGAGAGTGCTGAGAGAAAGAGGGAGCAAAGAGAAAGAGAGAGTGCTGAGAGAAAGAGGGAGCGAGAGAGAAAGAGTGAGTGCTGAGAGAAAGAGGGAGCGAGAGAGAGAAAGAGAGAGAGTGCTGAGAGAAAGAGGGAGCAAGAGAGAAAGAGGGAGCCAGAGAGAAAGAGAGAGAGTGCTGAGAGAAAGAGGGAGCGAGAGAGAAAGAGTGCTGAGAGAAAGAGAGAGCGAGAAAGAGAGAGTGCTGAGAGAAAGAGGGAGCCAGAGAGAAAGAGAGAGTGCTGAGAGAAAGAGGGAGCGAGAGAGAAAGAGAGAGAGTGCTGAGAGAAAGAGGGAGCGAGAGAGAAAGAGAGAGTGCTGAGAGAAAGAGGGAGCAAGAGAGAAAGAGAGAGTGCTGAGAGAAAGAGGGAGCGAGAGAGAAAGAGAGAGTGCTGAGAGAAAGAGGGAGCGAGAGAGAAAGAGAGAGAGTGCTGAGAGAAAGAGGGAGCGAGAGAGAAAGAGAGAGTGCTGAGAGAAAGAGGGAGCGAGAGAGAAAGAGAGAGAGTGCTGAGAGAAAGAGGGAGCCAGAGAGAAAGAGAGAGAGTGCTGAGAGAAAGAGGGAGCGAGAGAGAAAGAGAGAGAGCTGAGAGAAAGAGGGAGCGAGAGAGAAAGAGAGAGAGTGCTGAGAGAAAGAGGGAGCAGAGAGAAAGAGAGAGTGCTGAGAGAAAGAGGGAGCAAGAGAGAGAAAGAGAGAGTGCTGAGAGAAAGAGGGAGTCAGAGAGAAAGAGAGAGAGTGCTGAGCAGGCAACTTTCTCTGACTTAGAGGGTGGCTTAGAGACTGAATGAACACACACACAGACTCTCTCTCTCTATGAGTTGTGGTAGAGAGGCAGAAAACAGGTAGAGTGAAGGGTTGCCAGGAATAAAACTGAGCTGTATCAAACGTCACAAAACACAAATAAATGAATTCAAACATTAAGAAAAAGGCAGTGAACATATTAACAGTGCATAGCAGAGGAAATGAGGGGATGGGGAGAGAGAAGGAAAGGAGACGATGGAAGAGAGAAGCAGACGAGGAGGAAGAGGAGGGAAGAGGCAGATGGGTACTCACAGAGAGGCAGAGACAGTCCAGGAAGCTCTTATACACAGAGTACAACTCTGTCTTCCCCATAACTCAGAACAGAGAGGGAATTAAGGAGTTAAGGGAAAGAGGGAGGAAGATACAGTGTAGGTAAAGAAGACAGCGAAGAAGGAAGGATAAAGTCCACAGACAGTGAAACAGGAAAAGGAAAGACGACTGAAGAGAGGAGACAGAAACTAATGACAGAGCAAAAAGCAGTGCAGAGGAAGACAGAACAGACAAAAGTCAAGAGGGAAGAGAAAACAGCAAAAAGAAAAATAGAGTGGCAGAGAAGAGACAAAAGTAAGAGAGTGAAGTACGAATGAAACAAGATGAGAGAGAAAGATAGATTAGATGAACCGATGAAGACGGAACAGAGAAGCAAAGAGACAGACAGATAAGGAGAAAGTAGATAGGGAAGGAGAGATATGAGAAGGATACAGGAGATTGAGAGAGAGAGAAAGACGGTTGAGACAGACACTAATAATAACCTTTGGTCACACCCCCCAGGGAAAGTCCTGAGACCAGAATCAAGATGTGGAGTGTGTGTGAGTGTAGGTGTGTGTGAGTGTACGAGGGGCATATTTAGTTTCCCTCCCTGACACTCCCGTCACCTCCTTAACCCCGGCACTCTGGCATAGTGCTTTTCTACACCTGTCCTCTGTGTATACTGTTGAAGAAAAAAATTGTTCCAAGGATCAAGCAGAGCTCATTTTCAAGTTAAGATTTTATTCAAGCAATTACAAGGAAGTTAACTCTCCGGATATACCAGGGAGGAACTTAAACATGTACACATTACTCAGTCATTTATATTCTTCACTTACACAAAGAACTGCTTTCAACGTGGCACCGTCATAGGATGCTACCTTTCCAACAAGTCAGTTTGTCAAATTTCTGCCCTGCTAGAGCTGCCCCGGTCAACTGTAAGTGCTGTTATTGTGAAGTGGAAACGTCTAGGAGCAACAACGGCTCAGCCATGAAGTGGTAGGCCACACAAGCTCACAGGACGGGACTGCCGAGTGCTGAAGGGTGTAGCGCGTAAAAAGTGTCTGCCCTCAGTTTCAACACTCACTACTGAGTTCCAAACTGCCATGTAGTGCAACTTTTGAAACTTATTTAGGAATAATGTTACCAAGCAGGACTAGACCCATCTCTAAGCTTCACACCAAACCAAGTGGATGGGCTGCTGTTGGGCTGACACAAACTCAGGATTGTACCTTTAAAGTTTGCTGTCTGTGTTTGGTGATACTGACCAGCCTGTATGTCGGTTAGTAGATGGATAGGTGTAACAGATCAATATGGGAGCAGTATAGCTTTAATAGGCTAAATGGGCTGCTAGTGTTATCATTAAGCAGAGAATGAATGAAGTGGATGTGATTTATCACTTAAACATTCACTTTAGCATCGTAATTGATCAATTTCTGCTTGAAATGATCAGTTAAACTGACTGTTGATCTGTACTGTTATTTAATTCAGTCTGTAGTTACATACAATAAATATATTACCACTCTAACCCCCAACGCTGACCCCTTGCCTTCCACCCAAACTACTGAGCTGAATAACATTCATCTATATCATAGTAAATACAGTCAAACGTCAACACAACAGAAGACGTTAAGTCATTTTATTTTAGCGTCATAACGTTTCATGGAATGTCATAACAGATTGGACTTTTTATTACAGCTTTTGTGGTGTTCATCTCACATAGGAAAGAGCAGGAAGTCACTGAAGGAGCTGTGTTTATTAGAATCATCATAGATCCTTTAGCCTGATAAGAGACTCATTCATGTAAACCAAGTCCCCTCCTTCAGTTCAAGAGTCCCAGAATTGGAGAGATACTGTCACCTTCTGTCATTCCTGAACAACCCAAAGACCATGTACTCCTCTCACCGGAGCACTGAAGACACCTGCATCAGAGGAATAACAGATCAACACAGTCAGTCTCTCAAAGCCACCAGACACTGGAGCACTGAAGACACCTGCATCAGAGGAATAACACCACTATCAGTCTCTCAAAGCCACCAGACACTGGAGCATGAAGACACCTGATCATAACAGTCAACACAGTCAGTCTCAAAGCCACCAGACACTGGAGCACTGAAGACACCTGTATCAGAGGAATAACAGATCAACACAGTCAGTCTCTCAAAGCCACCAGACCCTGGAGCACTGAAGACACCTGTATCAGAGGAATAACAGATCAACACTATCAGTCTCTCAAAGCCACCAGACACTGGAGCACTGAAGACACCTGCATCAGAGGAATAACAGATCAACACTATCAGTCTCTCAAAGCCACCAGACACTGGAGCACTGAAGACACCTGCATCAGAGGAATAACAGATCAACACTATCAGTCTCTCAAAGCCACCAGACACTGGAGCACTGAAGACACCTGCATCAGAGGAATAACAGATCAACACTATCAGTCTCTCAAAGCCACCAGACACTGGAGCACTGAAGACACCTGCATCAGAGGAATAACAGATCAACACTATCAGTCTCTCAAAGCCACCAGACACTGGAGCACTGAAGACACCTGTATCAGAGGAATAACAGATCAACACAGTCAGTCTCTCAAAGCCACCAGACACTGGAGCACTGAAGACACCTGCATCAGAGGAATAACAGATCAACACAGTCAGTCTCTCAAAGCCACCAGACACTGGAGCACTGAAGACACCTGCATCAGAGGAATAACAGATCAACACAGTCAGTCTCTCAAAGCCACCAGACACTGGAGCACTGAAGACACCTGCATCAGAGGAATAACAGATCAACACTATCAGTCTCTCAAAGCCACCAGACACTGGAGCACTGAAGACACCTGCATCAGAGGAATAACAGATCAACACTATCAGTCTCTCAAAGCCACCAGACACTGGAGCACTGAAGACACCTGTATCAGAGGAATAACAGATCAACACTATCAGTCTCTCAAAGCCACCAGACACTGGAGCAGCCTGTTAGTGATGTTGGACTCTGTCTGTATCTGGTCTCATTGGACATGTGTGTTTATACATGTAGATTGGTGTGTAAACAAGCAGTCGGCTACCTGTAGCCGCTTGGGCTGAAATTACTAATATAGGAACAATTTTGGGAACCTGTTCCTTGTCTGATTTGGACCAAATATATAACATCCTCTTTACATACTGTATTATTTAAATCTCTACATTACCTGCATTCTCTGTCTTCAGCTCCTCTACCAGGCTCTCACTCTGGCCTGAAATTCTACAATATCATACAAAGAAACTGTTGAATTCAACACACCACTACTCTGCTGATTACAGTAACCACATTAGATACAGCTGTCTTACTTTACCTGTGTTCTGTCTCTCCAGTTCCTCCACCTTGTTCTTGTAGAACTGCAGTTCAGTCTTAGTGATACTCAGCTCCACTCTCTGTTCCACCACCATGTTCCTCAGCTCCACTCTCTGTTCCACCACCATGTTCCTCAGCTCCACTCTCTGTTCCACCACCATGTTCCTCAGCTCCACTCTCTGTTCGACCACCATGTTCCTCAGCTTCACTCTCTGTTTCACCACCATGTTCCTCAGCTCCACTCTCTGTTTCACCACCATGTTCCTCAGCTCCACTCTGTTCCACCACCATGTTCCTCAGCTTCACTCTCTGTTCCACCACCATGTTCCTCAGCTTCACTCTGTTGCACCACCACGTTCCTCAGCTTCACTCTCTGTTCCACCACCATGTTCCTCAGCTTCACTCTCTGTTTCACCACCATGTTCCTCAGCTCCACTCTGTTTCACCACCATGTTCCTCAGCTCCACTCTCTGTTCCACCACCATGTTCCTCAGCTCCACTCTCTGTTCCACCACCATGTTCCTCAGCTCCACTCTCTGTTCCACCACCATGTTCCTCAGCTCCACTCTCTGTTCCACCACCATGTTCCTCAGCTCCACTCTCTGTTCCACCACCATGTTCCTCAGCTCCACTCTCTGTTTCACCACCATGTTCCTCAGCTCCACTCTGTTTCACCACCATGTTCCTCAGCTCCACTCTCTGTTTCACCACCATGTTCCTCAGCTCCACTCTGTTTCACCACCATGTTCCTCAGCTCCACTCTCTGTTCCACCACCATGTTCCTCAGCTCCACTCTCTGTTCCACCACCATGTTCCTCAGCTCCACTCTCTGTTCCACCACCATGTTCCTCAGCTCCACTCCCTGTTCCACCACCATGTTCCTCAGCTTCACTCTGTTCCACCACCACGTTCCTCAGCTCCACTCTCTGTTGCAACACCACGTTCCTCAGCTTCACTCTCTGTTCCACCACCACGTTCCTCAGCTCCACTCTCTGTTGCAACACCACGTTCCTCAGCTCCACTCTCTGTTGCACCACCACGTTCCTCAGCTTCACTCTCTGTTCCACCACCATGTTCCTCAGCACCTTCAGCTCAGTCCAGATATCAGGCTGGGTGGTCGACTATTCAGCATGACTCTCCTTGCTCTTTCATCCGTCTCTCTGAGCCTGTTCAGTGATATTCTTCTCTCTGTCCTCTCCACTCTCCACCTGAGCCCATGTCCCAGACAGACAGTACAGCAACACAAGCCAAGCTACAACACCCCTCAATTTGAAACAATGTCTCTTCAGATTTAATGTAGTCTACTGGGCTCAGTCCCCTTCTTTATACACACTGGTGTTGTTTAACCAATACATTGAAATTTAACAGGTGTCCTCGTAGAATATTTTGAGAACATAACCAAGGAATGTGTGATATAACAGAACAGGTAAAGATGATTTCTTGGCAGTTGATTCAGATTGTGGGTTGTTTGAAGACAGAGATTCACACCTGCTAGTCAGTTAAACAACCCATTCTCTCTCTATTGCATGATCTGTCAAACCAGTCTTGAAATAAACTCTCATACACAGAGATAATGCTAATTTATTCCACAAAAACATTAGAATAGTTGAGTCAATTGCATTTTATAAAAAGTCCAACGAGCATGTTTGTATGATCTGTACTCAAGGAAGGAAGAGGGAGATTTGACTAAGATATGGACGAAGAAAGAAAATGGGGATGGGGGAAATATATTTTTTAACAAAGAAATAACTTAGAATGCATTGAAATCTCTTCTACCTCAGTGCTTTTCTACACTAGTAAAACCAGGAGTGGACACGTTCCAAATCAACCAAAAACAGGGCACTATTACCCTCCATTTGTCTGTTCCTCAGCTGTCTCTCCTATACAGAGTTCAGAGTACACTTGAATCTGTGTGGAAGTCTGGGGCATCTTGCTGCTTGTCACCATGAATCCAGTCCGTCAGTCTCCTGGTTGGCTGGTTGAGTCTGTTCTCTTTGTATCAGCCAGCCGGTCTGTTTAGTCTGTTTTACACACACACTGCTTTACTGCTGAGCGCATGACAAAACTGTTTTAACGAAATCTAAGTCATCACAAAATAAATTCTATCAAGTAGAGGAGTAGGTAGGAGTGATGGTTCAGGGGAAGTGGGGGACTCGGGCTCAGTTAGGGGTGTAAAACATCATTATGGAACCCTCCAAAAGGCCCTAGGTGTCAGGGGAGGGTATGAGGTTTAATACTCCTGTGTTATGGGGCCATCCAGAAGGGCATGGGCTGCTGTGACTGTGCCTGCTGTGTTTTGGCACGTTGGGGAGGCGGAGGGGGGCAGCGGTACCCCAGAGTCCAGCCCGGGGATGACGTGGGGGTGGAGTGGGTTGCCCCAGCGACGTTACCATGGTTACCTGCCCCCAAGGTTTTGGGGGTGGAGTGGTCCTCCTCTTCGTCCGAGGAGTCACCAGCGTACGCCACGAGCCCCGTCTTCATCCTCTTCACTGAGGGATCTGAGAGAGATGAGAGAGAGGGAAAAACAGTGGGAGAAAGAGGGAGGAATGAGGGAGAAAGGAGAGGGGTGCGGGAGAGAGAGGGGAGACACACAGAGAGAGAGAAAGAACACAACCAAAGACCAGCACAAAGGTTTCAAAAACAACCGTTGGAAGTCAATTGTTTACCAACAGATAGGGAGAGAAAGTTAATAGATTGCAATTGTGTTTGGCAGCAGTTGTGAGTTAGGTAGAGGAGGAGGGGCATGGGTCAGCAGTGGCAGTCATTGGTCGGTGGGGAGCGGCAGCGTTAGGGCCGTCCAATCACGATGCAGGACAGCGCCACAGGAGAAGAGCCCCACCCCCATCCGGCATCCCACCCAGAGAGACATGGAAGAGAAGAAAAACACAGAGAAAGAACACAAAAAAGAGAGAGTCTTGTTAGTGAGGGAGTCAAACACGGGCACAGACACTCCTTTCTGATGACGTCATCAGAAAGGGACGGGCAGCGAGGGGACAGCACCAGCTAGACAGAGAGGAGGACTCCCAATCTGAAATCCATCCCTAGACACCTCCTAGATGTCACAAGATGAGATGCCAGGTGTAAGCAGTATGGTAATAGATCAGCCTTACTCTTCTACAGGCCAATGGTAATTGCCTACATATTGCTTACACCTATAAAATACTCTCAGACCTACACAGTGCCTAGGGCTAGGGGTTGACTTAGGATCAACAACAGAGTTACCTGAGGCAGTGGGGGATCGAAGCTTTGCCCAGTTCTTGATTCTGAACTGACTGACCGACTTTCAAAGCAGAACTTATGCCTGTCTGATGTAATCTGCTAGAACCTGTTCTGTCACGTGTGAGAACAGCATGTCTGCATGCAAAATGCTATTTGACTCTGACTACTGACAGCCAAGAGGCCGGGGGGGGTGGGCAGCGTGCTTTATGGCTGAGGCCATGGATGGGGAGGGATCAGGGGGTTACATGGGGTGGGGCCCTTACCCAGGGGGCCTTGCAGCAGCCTCCTCTCCTCCATCTTGGGTGTCATGCCTCCGTTCATTGGAATGGGTGGTGGAGGCATCAGCTGCCTACTGCTGGAGAGAAAGAGAGGGAGGAAGGGAAGGAGCGAGAGAGAGAGAGAGGAGTCAGTGTTGCACAACATCAATCACAAGCAAACACAAGGCTGCACACACGGTGTGTCCAGCATCTGGGATAAACACTGTTATAAAGGAGAGCGACTCGTCGCCCCCCCATCTCGTACCTGTCCCTCTCCCTCGGCGGCCCGGAGGAACTCGGTGGCGGGGGTCCTGAAGCCTCTAGGCCGGGGCTGCCCACAGGGAAGCCTGCACCTAAATTAGTCATATGAATGGGTCCATGCTATGAGCAGAAAAACACACAGGCGCATTAGCACACATCCCCCCCTAAATCACTATTATTAATAGTAGGCCTACAAGCATGTAGTTATCTAAACTATTGAATGGAACTGAACTGCAAAGTTATTATTCCAAAACGTTTTCCTTTTCACTACACCTTATTTAAGCAGATGAGAATAAAACTATTATTTTAAGTTAATTCATGCTCCGGTTGCACATAATCCAAAAATAGGAATGGACTGTATTAAAGTAACATATCGTTAAATCAAGAGGACACATTTAAATTAGGCCTGTGATGACACTTGTGTTGCGATATTTTTTCCAGGGCAAAAATTAAAACAGGAAGCAGACCAAACACTTTGGTCCTTTAAAAACCTACTGTATGTAAAACATGATGTGCTATAGCCTGGAAAATTAATCTAATGACTCTGGGGGACAACATAACGATGGTTGTTTCCAACAGGGCCGTTTTCCTAAAAAAGTTAATCCGTTTCATGTTTTGTTTCCTTGCCATGATACTGATATCTTACCTGCAGTAATTTCAATATATACTGACGGCCTAGGAACAATATACTGTTCCTAGGCAGTCATTGAAAATAAGAATTTGTTCTTAACTGACTTGCCTAGTAAAATAAAGGTTAAAAAATAAATATATTGAAGTCCATTTGATGATTATCCAACAATACCTTTCCAGAATCTCCAGAATCTCAAAGTTGTATAAATCCAATAATACATGGACTCAGATAATAACAGCTTTGGTTACAATGCTTTTCAATGAACGTCATAAGATCTACTAGGGAAAAAACAAGTTGACACTGAACAGACACTTAGACCCATTCAATCTCACTCACTCAACAAGCAAACCGTTTCCACAGAATGCAGACAGGGACTCACAGAATTACAGACAAGAGAATCATAATGAATAGAGTCTAACAGAAAGAGGAACAGATATCAGATACATGGACAGAAGATGAGAAAAGACAGGAAGACAACAGAAGCAGAAGGGACAGACAGGACGACGGCAGCACATAAGGTGGAAGAATAAAACAATGGGAAATCACCTGGTATCCCAGCAGACCGCTGTCACTCTCGTCTGGCACCTCCTCAGTGAAGCGTCTTTTCTGCGGCGGATTGGCTGAGACGACAGGAGGCGGAGCTTTGGGCGGAACCGGAGCAGTGGGCGGGAAAGGAGAAGGTGGGAGAGTCTGAGGACAAAAAAAACAACTTGGATGTAATGCATGTTGAATACATCATATATATACAGCCTATCAAGAAAATGTTTTTCAACTAGTTTCATAACTCGGATGTAATAGTCTCAATGTACTGTATTATAGGTCCATACAAGTCTAAATCTGATTGACCAGTCTTACCTGTGGTAAAGTGACAGGTGCAGGGGGGAGGGTGTACCGGTTGGGAGGGGGGAGACCGGCGGGCATCCCAGGGGGAATGGGAGGGGGGACAGCATAGGGGGAGGAATGGGCTGAGGAGGAGGTACAGGGAGGGGGTAGCTGGGCTGGTATCCCAATGGGGGGGTAGTAAGGGGGCTGAGGGGGCATCCCGTTGGCCATGGGGGCTGCATAAAGCCTGGAGGAGGAGAGGAAGAGGAACACATCAGTATGTTGACACATTGTAGAGGCTGTAAAGAGAAAGACAGCCAGAGTCTGTACCGGGAGTAGGCATCATGACACTCATCTGGTTGAGGAAGACAGAATACTCTGCATGAACCTGGAGGGAAGAGAGAACAGTCACAGATCCACATGGCAAACAGAGCCCAGCTACATAATACAACACACTTCACATGGGACAGCTTGAAACAGGGTTTAAGTCAAAGTATAGCAGTGTACAGAGAACAGAGTGCCAGTCAGTAAACCATTAGACACTCACAGTCTGCAGCAGGTTGTCACACAGGGTCTTCGCTGCAGCAAGGCCCTCTGGTTTGGGATGACTGGGGAAGAGAGAGGGGTTCATGTGTGCCTGGTGTCTAAGCTCTGTGTCTCTGAGCTAATACAAATCAACATGGACTTTACTCCCCCAGACTATCTATTAATACTGCTACTTACCTGATGTAGATGTACATGAGTTCAAGGCCCTCTCTGAGTTGATACAGATGAACGAGTCTAGTCCATGAGACTTACCTGATGTAGATGTACATCGGTTCGAAGGCCTCTCGACCAGAGGCGGGCTCCAGACAGCCTGATCCCTTCCCCCTGAGGAAGACCTTGGCCCCAGTCTCACCCTGGATGTGCTGCAGGTAGGAGCTGCCTGGCCCTTCCACCCTCTCCTTCACTGAGAAGCCCTGGATGGCATGCTCCAGACCCACAAACAACTTTTCCTGCACATAGTGCATCTGAAAGGATATGGATGTGAGTTGACATTCAATGACATTGACACATAAAATAACATTGACAAACACAAACTCTTTTCTTATTAGCGCCGTCAGCAAATCAGCCGGTTACAGACTAATTTTCAGCCACCTACTTCTTCCACTTCATATTAACTAGGCTACTTTTCATTTAAAGGTTTCAATTCACTAGTCCGCCGAGCCTCCTCTGGATAGAGTGAACGATATGCATCTTCTAGCGATCTATTGATAGGATAGGTGCCCATCAGTCACAAAGCGAGCGATGACAGGGAAACGCAATGTGCTGTCTGTCCCGCCTCCCTGTACAATTTGTGTGGACTGTGGTTGGTTGCAGTCTAATTTCTTTACATAGGGAAGGAGAGAGCATGATGCTAGTGAATTTGCACGCCCCACGCAGTGGACGGACGAGGTAACGCCCCACACGGTAACGCCCCATGTAGCCTGCGTACGCGGTAGCGCCCCACGTAGAGTGCGTACGCGGTAGCTCCCCACGTAGAGTGCGTACGCGGTAGCGCCCCACGTAGAGTGCGTACGCGGTAGCGCCCCACGTAGAGTGCGTACGCGGTAGCGCCCCACGTAGAGTGCGTACGCGGTAGCTCCCCACGTAGAGTGCGTACGCGGTAGCGCCCCACGTAGAGTGCGTACGCGGTAGCGCCCCACGCAGTGGACGTACGCGGTAGCGCCCCACGTAGAGTGCGTACGCGGTAGCGCCCCACGTAGAGTGCGTACGCGGTAGCGCCCCACGTAGAGTGCGTACGCGGTAGCGCCCCACGTAGAGTGCGTACGCGGTAGCGCCCCACGTAGAGTGCGTACGCGGTAGCGCCCCACGTAGAGTGCGTACGCGGTAGCGCCCCACGTAGAGTGCGTACGCGGTAGCGCCCCACGTAGAGTGCGTACACGGTAGCGCCCCACGTAGAGTGCGTACACGGTAGCGCCCCACGTAGAGTGCGTACACGGTAGCGCCCCACGTAGAGTGCGTACGCCACATATGTCAGAGTCAAGGCCCGCGGGCCACATCCGGCCCGCGAGAAGGTTTTTTACGGCCCCTGGGATGATCTTGATTTATTATTAGAACCGGCCCGCAGACCGCAGCAAGCCGGCAGCCCGCAGATCTTTTACACGCACCAATACTACATTTCCCACAATGCAACGGTGACGCACCGAGCAGTAGGCTGCTTCATTTCAATATTTATTGGCACAGCAGTTGTCAGCATCACAGTAAAATTAACTTTCAGATACCCATCAAAAATGGCAAAACGGAAGGTGGACACTGAGAACCGGGGTTTCAAACAAGGTGGGAGTCGGAGTATTTGTTCACGGAGGTAGCTGGAAAACCTGTGTGTCTTCTGTGTGGAGAAAGTGTGGCGGTACTGAAAGAGTATAATCTGAGACGACATTATGAAACGAAACACGCGGACAAAAACAAGAATATGGACATGGAACAAAGGCTACAAAAGGCAGAGGAATTAAAACGAGGCCTCAAATCTCGACAGGCTCTGTTCAAAAAAGCCAAATCACAAGGCCAGGCTGCTGTCAAGGCCAGTTTTATTTTGGCAGAAGAGATCGCTAAATCAGCCCGGCCATTTACGGAGGGGGATTTCATCAAAAACTGCATGATTAAAGTTTGTGACGAAGTTTGCCCAGAAAAAGGCAACTCTTTTTAAATGTGAGTCTGAGCAGAAACACCATTGCCGAGAGAGTAGACCAGTTGTCCATCAATCTAAAAGAGCAGCTTGTGAAAAAGGGAAAAGATTTCATTGCATATTCCTTGGCTGTGGATGAGAGCACCGACATTTCTGACATTGCCCAGTTGTCAATTTTCATCCGCGGAGTGGACTCCAGCCTAAGCGTGACAGAGGAGTTTTTGGCTTTACGTCCTATGCATGGCACAACTACGGGGCATGATTTGTATGAAGAGGTGTCAAGATGTGTAAATGAGATGGAGCTGCCTTGGGAAAAACTCGTGGGTTTGACAACCGACGGAGCACCTGCGATGTGTGGACACAGGAGCGGACTGGTGGCGAAGATACGGGAAAAGATGCAAGAGGAAAACGCGACAGGTGAGCTGACAGCTTATCATTGTATCATACACCAGGAAGCGTTGTGCGGTAAAGCCTTGAAAATGGAGCATGTAATGAGCATCATCACGCGCACAGTTAACTTTATCAGAGCCAAAGGTTTGAATCACCGCCAGTTCAAGGCATTTCTGACGGAGTTAGAAACGGAGCATGGTGATTTGCCTTATCACACAGAGGTGCGATGGCTAAGCCAGGGAAAGGTGCTTCAAAGATGTTTCGAGCTTCGTGAGGAGATTTGTCTGTTCTTGGACAGCAAAGGGAAAGACACAACACAACTCCGAGACGAAATGTTTCTGTGTGAAATGGCTTTTCTGTGTGACATTACGAGTCATCTGAATGCAATGAACTTGCAGCTGCAGGGTCGGGATCGTGTCATCTCTGATATGTACAGTACAGTGAAGGCATTTAAAACCAAACTGACTCTGTGGGAGACGCAGATGCGGAAAGAAAATTTGAGCCACTTTCCCAGCTGCCAGACCATGAAAGAGAAGCTCTCTACCAGTGCGTTCCCGAGCGCACAGTTGGCTGATAAAATAGGTATGCTTGCCGCTGACTTTCGACGCCGATTTGCTGACTTTGAAGCACAAAAAGCAGGTTGGAACTGCTCGGTAACCCATTTGCTGTTGACGTGGAAAGCTCACCACCAAACCTCCAAATGGAGTTGATTGACCTCCAATGCAATGATGCACTGAGGGCAAAATATGCGGCAGTGGGTGCTGCGGAGTTCGCCCGTTTCCTCCCGACACAATGCCCCAGCTGCGCATCCAGGCTGCTCAAACGTTGTCTATGTTTGGCAGCACATACCTGTGTGAACAACTGTTTTCTTTGATGAACTTGAACAAAACATCACACAGAAGTCGACTTACTGCTGAACACCTCCACTCAATTCTGAGGATTTCCTCAGCTCAGAGCCTTACCCCGAACATTGATGAACTTGTGGAAAAGATGGGACACCACCAAGTATCACCCTCAACCTCAAACAAGTGAACATTACTGTGCAATCACATATTTAGAGTTTTTACTCAGTTCAAGTTTAAAAGTTAAAGTTTAATATTTGTTTTCACTGCATGTTACTTCTCCTTAAACAAAGTGTTGTTTTTGATTAATAGATTTTTGCACTTTATTTTATTTCAATCCAATTATATTTTAAAAATATTTCAGTTGAGTGGATGATAGAAAATTGCTATTATTGTTTTTTTCTTTGAAGTAAATTTAGCCCACTTTTGCTAAAATAGAAAATATAGGCTACTGATGGTGCCTTGAATACCGGTTTCTTTCATTTAATGTTCATGTTATGGGGATTTTTATATAAAGGAAATTTGTCTTTTGTGTCTGTTGAAAATTAAAGATTACTGACAGAGCCATAAGAAAATATTGCTTTATTTATCTGATCATATTGGAATATATTTGTTAGGTTTTCAGTAGGTTCAATTAGGTTCACTAGACTATATGCGTCATTTAAACATTTTTCAATGAACATTCGAACAGTCCGGCCCTCGGCTTGTAGCTAAATTTTTTATTTGGCCCTCCGTCCATTTGACTTTGACACCCCTGGCGTACGCGGTAGCGCCCCACGTAGAGTGCGTACACGGTAGCGCCCCACGTAGAGTGCGTACGCGGTAGCGCCCCACGTAGAGTGCGTACGCGGTAGCGCCCCACGTAGAGTGCGTACACGGTAGCGCCCCACGTAGAGGACACAGTATTTGCCTTTGTGTGTTTCACATAGACAGCCACGTGGAGTCGTGGTGCATAGTAGACTATTTACTGTGCTTTGATTGACAACTGAACAGCAAGTGCTGACTACTTTATAAAAAGTGTCAAAGTGACTAAATAAAACCATTCATAAACTGGTTTATGGACATTCAGTGTACGCTGTATGATTTATGAATGGCTTTATTTAGTCAGTTTGACACTTTTTATAAACTGGTCAACACTTGCTGTTCAGCATGTGTCCTCCGAAACACAACCCAACCAAGCCGCACTGCTTCTTAACACAGCGCGCATCCAACCCAGAAGCCAGCCACACCAATGTGTCGGAGGAAACACCGTGCACCTGGCGACCTTGGTTAGCGTGCACTGCGCCCGGCCCGCCACAGGATTCGCTATTGCGCCGTGAGACAAGGACATCCCTACCGGCCAAACCCTCCCTAACCCAGACGTCGCCCCATGGACGTCCCGGTCACGGCCGGCTCTGGTGGCACAGCTAGCACTGTGATGCAGAGCCCTAGATCACTGCACCACCCGGGAGGTCCTGTAAATAAGACTTTCATCTCAAGAGAAGACATGTTAAACGCTCCCTTACTTAGAACATATTCCTGATATAAGCCTAGGCCATACCCCCAAACAACTAATTCATTCATTTTCAGTAAATTAAAATTGCCCTGGCTGGCTACTTTTTCTATTTGGCTGGCTACTCTATGTACTTGTGGAAAACACTGCTTACCCCAGACTGGAAGTGTGGTCTGTGATGGTGGTTGATGGGGGGCAGTGAGGGGGGCTGGGGTTTGTGTTGCTGGTAGACTGGGACTGTGGCTCCGGTTCCTCCGGTTCCACTGTAGGAGGAGGTGGCCGCCTTCACCACTCCGTTAGTGATGATCTCCTTGATGCGGTTCACAGCTCCTGGAGAGAGATTGGATCGTCACAACATAGAAACTCAGGAAAGAAGGACCCTGGTTATCCTGATGTTCAGAAATGGTGATAATCTTAATCAAATTAGGTGAGGTAAATAGAGATGTACTGACTGTCGACAAGCTCCCTGGTCTGGCCCTGGACGTGGAGATAGAGGGGTCGGTCCCTGACAACAGAGAGAGAAGCAGTCGGTCAGTAGCCTAAGACTTGGTTGTATGAGGCGATCAGACAACATATCTACTTGTCTGTATGGAGAAAAGTAAATACCAGTAACATCCTTGGTAGAGCAGTGTGGTAATAAAGAAGGTGTGAAGCAGGACTTACCCTTGTGGAGCTTTGTACTTCTCCACTGCTGCCATGTATCGCCCCCTGGTGGACACAGCAGCACCACTCACTTTGCTGATCTTCACACAGTAGGAAGAAGAAGCTGGTAATTTACTGTCCTCAAGTGAGACATTTTCAGTCCTATACTGGTTTACATGACACTGATCCAGTCTGTACATGTGTGTATCACACAGAGAAAGAGCTGGGTAAACATACTGGTTTACATGACACTGATCCAGTCTGTACATGTGTGTATCACACAGAGAAAGAGCTGGGTAAACATACTGGTTTACATGACACTGATCCAGTCTGTTCGTGTGTGTATCACACAGAGAAAGAGCTGGGTAAACATACTGGTTTACATGACACTGATCCAGTCTGTACATGTGTGTATCACACAGAGAAAGAGCTGGGTAAACATACTGGTTTACTACATGACACTGATCCAGTCTGTACATGTGTGTATCACACAGAGAAAGAGCTGGGTAAACATACTGGTTTACATGACACTGATCCAGTCTGTACATGTGTGTATCACACAGAGAAAGAGCTGGGTAAACATACTGGTTTACTACATGACACTGATCCAGTCTGTACATGTGTGTATCACACAGAGAAAGAGCTGGGTAAACATACTGGTTTACTACATGACACTGATCCAGTCTGTACATGTGTGTATCACACAGAGAAAGAGCTGGGTAAACATACTGGTTTACTACATGACACTGATCCAGTCTGTTCATGTGTGTATCACACAGAGAAAGAGCTGGGTAAACATACTGGTTTACTACATGACACTGATCCAGTCTGTTCATGTGTGTATCACACAGAGAAAGAGCTGGGTAAACATACTGGTTTACTACATGACACTGATCCAGTCTGTTCATGTGTGTATCACACAGAGAAAGAGCTGGGTAAACATACTGGTTTACTACATGACACTGATCCAGTCTGTTCATGTGTGTATCACACAGAGAAAGAGCTGGGTAAACATACTGGTTTACATGACACTGATCCAGTCTGTACATGTGTGTATCACACAGAGAAAGAGCTGGGTAAACATACTGGTTTACATGACACTGATCCAGTCTGTACATGTGTGTATCACACAGAGAAAGAGCTGGGTAAACATACTGGTTTACATGACACTGATCCAGTCTGTACATGTGTGTATCACACAGAGAAAGAGCTGGGTAAACATACTGGTTTACTACATGACACTGATCCAGTCTGTACATGTGTGTATCACACAGAGAAAGAGCTGGGTAAACATACTGGTTTACTACATGACACTGATCCAGTCTGTACATGTGTGTATCACACAGAGAAAGAGCTGGGTAAACATACTGGTTTACTACATGACACTGATCCAGTCTGTTCATGTGTGTATCACACAGAGAAAGAGCTGGGTAAACATACTGGTTTACTACATGACACTGATCCAGTCTGTTCATGTGTGTATCACACAGAGAAAGAGCTGGGTAAACATACTGGTTTACATGACACTGATCCAGTCTGTACATGTGTGTATCACACAGAGAAAGAGCTGGGTAAACATACTGGTTTACATGACACTGATCCAGTCTGTACATGTGTGTATCACACAGAGAAAGAGCTGGGTAAACATACTGGTTTACTACATGATACTGATCCAGTCTGTACATGTGTGTATCACACAGAGAAAGAGCTGGGTAAACATACTGGTTTACATGACACTGATCCAGTCTGTACATGTGTGTATCACACAGAGAAAGAGCTGGGTAAACATACTGGTTTACTACATGACACTGATCCAGTCTGTACATGTGTGTATCACACAGAGAAAGAGCTGGGTAAACATACTGGTTTACTACATGACACTGATCCAGTCTGTTCATGTGTGTATCACACAGAGAAAGAGCTGGGTAAACATACTGGTTTACTACATGACACTGATCCAGTCTGTTCATGTGTGTATCACACAGAGAAAGAGCTGGGTAAACATACTGGTTTACATGACACTGATCCAGTCTGTTCATGTGTGTATCACACAGAAAAGAGTTGGGTAAACATACTGGTTTACATGACACTGATCCAGTCTGTTCATGTGTGTATCACACAGAGAAAGAGCTGGGTAAACATACTGGTTTACTACATGACACTGATCCAGTCTGTACATGTGTGTATCACACAGAGAAAGAGCTGGGTAAACATACTGGTTTACTACATGACACTGATCCAGTCTGTACATGTGTGTATCACACAGAGAAAGAGCTGGGTAAACATACTGGTTTACTACATGACACTGATCCAGTCTGTTCATGTGTGTATCACACAGAGAAAGAGCTGGGTAAACATACTGGTTTACTACATGACACTGATCCAGTCTGTTCATGTGTGTATCACACAGAGAAAGAGCTGGGTAAACATACTGGTTTACTACATGACACTGATCCAGTCTGTTCATGTGTGTATCACACAGAGAAAGAGCTGGGTAAACATACTGGTTTACTACATGACACTGATCCAGTCTGTACATGTGTGTATCACACAGAGAAAGAGCTGGGTAAACATACTGGTTTACTACATGACACTGATCCAGTCTGTTCATGTGTGTATCACACAGAGAAAGAGCTGGGTAAACATACTGGTTTACTACATGACACTGATCCAGTCTGTTCATGTGTGTATCACACAGAGAAAGAGCTGGGTAAACATACTGGTTTACTACATGACACTGATCCAGTCTGTTCATGTGTGTATCACACAGAGAAAGAGCTGGGTAAACATACTGGTTTACTACATGACACTGATCCAGTCTGTTCATGTGTGTATCACACAGAGAAAGAGCTGGGTAAACATAGCAGTAAGTTTGACTGTTGACCAGATTGTCAATCAATGGGTCTAAAGATCATAATGATGTCATGGACTCTCACCTCGTCCTGTGTCTGTCCGCGGGTCAGCAGGTTCCGGCAGGGGAGAGGAACGTCGTTGATCTCCACCTCCGCCACCACCAGGTCATCCTTCGCTTTCATAGGAGGCAGGGGCTTCCCTGCACCCACAACCTGGTGATGACAAAGATTCATTTTTATGTACTGTATGCTAACATTTACAACAATATATCTCTCTCCAAAAGAGAGAGACAAAGAGCGAGGGGATTACAGAATTTGGAGGCGAGAGAGGGACAGACAACGAAGACAGAGAGAAGCCAGATTACAAGTGAGAGACTGAAAGCGTTTCTAATGTTTTCAGTGTAAGAGGTTTCCTGACCATTACCTTGTCTGGGGGTCCAGATGGTCCAGAGGGTCCTATCTGGGAGGGCTTGAGCTTGCCCTTGGCTACCAGCATGGCGTTGATCTTAGCTGCCACAGCAGCTGCAGCGTCCAGAGCCCCTGTAGGAGCCGCCTCCGCCTCCCCCATCTGGTCTGAACCAGGACCTGGGCCCGGCTGGTCCCATTTACTACGGCGACTGGGGAACAAAGAGGGGAGCGGGTGGGGGAACAGAGAGAGGGGGGAGGGGTAGTGAAAGAGAAAGTCAGGGGAGATAGTGAAGGAGGGAGAAAAAGAGGGCAATGGTAAGTGGAAGGGATGGGAGAAGCAGAGGGCAGAAGGAGAATGGAGGGCAGTGCAAAAGCAGTAATCACAAGGCCTCTCCCCACCCATTTCTGTGAAAAGCTGGAGGGATGGGTGCTGGAGAAACGTAGGCCTTACAACTGTCAGACAGAGCTACGGATGCAAAAATCTATGATATACAAATGATAGTTTTAACCATTTGAGGCTATACAGTGTTTGTTTTACTCCCATGTCGTAAAAAAAAAGAAATAAGATTTTGGGTTCTGACGGTGTATGTAAGTTGAGCAAAATGTTTTAGGTGACCGACCAATTTCACATGTTAGTTATATGTCTCCCGAGTGGCGCAGCAGTCTTAGTATTGCGGCGTCACGACAGCCTGGGGTTCCATCCCAGGCGGTGTCACAACCGTCCGTGACCTGGAGTCCAATAGGGCGGCACAAAAATGTCCCAGCGTCTTCTGGGTTAGAGGAGGGTTTGGCCACGGGGGCTTTACTTGGCTCATCGCACTCCAGCGACTCCTTGTGGTGAGCCAGGCACCTGCAGGCTGACTTCAGTCGTCAGTTGAACAGTGTTTACACCAACACATTGGTGTGGCTGGCTTCCGGGTTTAACGAGCAGGTGTTAAGAAGCGCAGTTTGGCAGGTCATGTTTTGGAGGATGCATGACTTGACCTTCGCCCCTCCCAGGTCCGTTGGGGAGTTGCGATGAGACATGATCGTAATATCACGAAATTGGGGGGAAATTTACAACAACAAAAAAATGTACGTTAGTTATAGATTTGTCTTTGAAAGCAAATCTAAGCAGTAGATGCTTCCTGTTCTTAAGTTTTGTTTTTGTGTCTTTTACATTTGGTTTTATACACCAGCTTCAAAAACAGCTGAAAATACAATATTTTTTGTTATGGAAAATATATTTCACAGGGGATTAGATGGTACAATGATTCTCTACACTGTACCTGCTTGTTTTGTCAAATTGAAATTAGGTGAACTAAATGACTACAATCAGGAAATCATTATTTTATTTCTACTTTGCACATTCTTCCATTGCAAATCTACCATTCCAGTGTTTTACTTGCTATATTGTATTTACTTTGCCACCATGGCCTTTTTTTTTGCCTTTACCTCACCTCATTTGCTCACATCGTATATAGACTTGTTTCTACTGTATTATTGACTGTATGTTTGTTTTACTCCATGTGTAACTCTGTGTCGTTGTATGTGTCGAACTGCTTTGCTTTATCTTGGTCAGATCGTAATTGTAAATGAGAACTTGTTCTCAACTTGCCTACCTGGTTAAATATAGGTTAAATAAACCATTTAAAAATATATATATTTATAAGTAAAAACATTTTTTTTAATGGATGTAGCAACTGCAGGTAGCCCCTTAAATTACCACACCAATTACAGGGTTCAGAGGTCGTAGGCTCTGAAGTTAGTTTAGTCTTTGCCATCTGACGTTACAGTTAATGTTAACTTTGTGGATTGAATTAATGTTGTTGACTTGCTAACGTTAGCTAGTTAGTCATCCAACAGTTTTGTTCACGTCGCTGTGCTTAACGTTAGTTAACTAGCACCCATTCGTAGTTAGCTACTGTAACTTAGCAAAACAACAGTTAGCGAGCTAACTAATCGATAGCTAGGTAACCAACTCACATCGATTTTCAAAAAAAACAACGGCGCTCTTAGTTAGCTATATAACCAACAATTTTCTAAACTGGGTAACGACAGCTAGCTAGCTACACCGTTGGCTACTAAGCATATCCCACGTAGTTAGCTACAAGCACTCCGCCATTACAAATTAACTAGCTAGCTTTGTGCTGCTCGGTCAGTGTTGGGCAGGTCTGTGGTCAAATGCACCGTGATAACGCAACGTTCAACTCACCCGCCGTTTTGCGTTCCACCAAATGACATCAATCTTCTATTTGGTTGAATTTCTCTTTGCGTAAAAACACTAACGTTAATACCGACTCCGCCAGATTTACAATATAGCTTGTCCAGACAGTGGAGTACTGCAAGAGCTTTCACTCTGTGCGATATCGTTCCCACTTCCTGTTTTTGGGGGAAAGGACCGGTGCTGTGTTGAATTTTGCTTCCCTCACACAGATTATTTTCTTCAATCATGTGCGACGCTAGGGGACGTAGTGATCAGGCTGCGTCTCACCGGATGATGCAGTCCTGTGGCTGCCTGCAATCATCGTTTTCCTGCCACCCCAGGAGAGTTTTGCGGATATGAACCAGATGAATGTCGGTTCAGGTTTTCCAAATGAAACCCCACAGCACACAGCTTGGTCTACGTGAAAATGTAGGACCAGACATCTTACAAGCAGGATGCTGAGGTGATGATGCCAGAGCCAGGTAAACTATGGTTGTTAGCCAGGTAAACTATGGTTGTTAGCCAGGTAAACTATGGTTGTTAGCCAGTTAAATGATGGTTGTTGTCACCACGTGGTGTTGTGCCTCTGTTTAAAAACAATAACACTGGCCCCATTGCAGTTTATTGCATGTGTAAAATGATTTATTTATTTACCATGATTCACTCTTTATCGCTCAGGAATGTCTCTCCTTCATGTACTTTGTAAGTAGGCTATCAGTCAAGTTTAACCTTTTTTAATCCCCCTGGAAATTAGATCATGGATCTGCAGGCTAAAATTAAATACCCAGTGCCACACAGACTTAGCCTAATTGTAATGCTCATGTCTGAGTTTGGGTTATCAGGTCATATGCCTTATTATGCATAATGTCTTGTCTATTCTGTTCTAGTGTTGAGTACACTTGTGGTCTATCCATCATCAGGTGAGTATCATTTTAATACCACACACTCTTCATTTTTAGATCATGATCTAAAGTTCTAGGCTTCTGCTTCTAGGCTACTGCATGTGTTCACAGAGGTTCTACTGATGCCCTCTCTGACCGTGGAGCCTTCAGGACGACCAACAGCGCCACTGGCCACCCCACCACAGCTGTTATTGTTTTGTTGCTGAGCTGAGGAGCGTCGCGCAGCATGGTTAAAAAAAGATCTGTATGTATTAGTGCTCTTCTATCAGGGAGGGAGTGTTTGTTGTTTGCGCCAACTTCTTCTGTCATTGTAATATCGAAGAACAAGTGGCTAAAAATGTTTGTCAAAGCAGTGTATTCCTCTGTCTCTCCCTCTTTCCATGTCTCTGCCCATAAACAGGCCTCCCTTGTCAAGTTGGGTATCAAAGCTCCCCTGACCTCTGACCTATTGACACTTAGCTCATCTGAGCCCCATTCCCGAACTTACACTTCAAAATAAACTAATCAAAAAAGAAATGTCCTCTCACTGTCAACTGCGTTTATTTTACATTTACATTTAAGTCATTTAGCAGACGCTCTTATCCAGAAGTTCTCAATGGGATTAAGGTCTGGGGAGTTTCCTGGCCATGGACCCAAAATATAAATGTTTTGTTCCCCGAGCCACTTAGTTATCACTTTTGCCTTATGGCAAGGTGCTCCATCATGCTGGAAAAGGCATTGTTCGTAACCAAACTGTTCCTGGATGGTTGGGAGAAGTTGCTATTGGAGTATGTGTTGGTACCATTCTTTATTCATGACTGTTCTTAGGCAAAATTGTGAGTGAGCCCACTCCCTTGGCTGAGAAGCAACGCCACACATGAATGGTCTCAGGAAAGCTTTACTGTTGGCATGACACAGGACTGATGG
The DNA here is from genome assembly GCF_023373465.1 of Oncorhynchus keta. Taxonomy (NCBI): domain Eukaryota; kingdom Metazoa; phylum Chordata; class Actinopteri; order Salmoniformes; family Salmonidae; genus Oncorhynchus; species Oncorhynchus keta. The sequence continues at coordinate 564,986 of NW_026288052.1, forward strand.
TAGCACTCACCTTGTCTTCTCCGGATGCCCCAAACAATCGGAAAGGGGATTCATCAGAGAAAATGACTTTACCCCAGTCCTCAGCAGTCCAATCCCTGTACCTTTTGCAGAATATCAGTCTGTCCCTAATGTTTTTCCTGGAGAGAAGTGGCTTCTTTGCTGCCCTTCTTGACACCAGGCCATCCTCCAAAAGTCTTCAGCTCACTGTGCTGGACTTTCTTGGGAGCCCTGAAGCCTTCTTCACAACAATTAAACTGCTCTCCCTGAAGTTCTTGATGATCCAATAAATGGTTGATTTAGGTGCAATCTTACTGGCAGCAATATCTTTGCATGTGAAGCCCTTTTTGTGCAAAGCAATGATGATGGCATGTGTTTCCTTGCAGGTAACCATGATTGACAGAGGAAGAACAATGATTCCAAGCACCACCCTCCTTTTGAAGCTTCCAGTCTGTTATTCGAACTCAATCAGCATGACAGAGGGATCTCCAGCCTTGTCCTCGTCAACACTCACACCTGTGTTAATGAGAGAATCACTGACATGATGTCAGCTGGTCCTTTTGTGGCAGGGCTGAAATGCAGTGGAAATGTTTTTGGAGGATTCAGTTAATTTGCATGGCAAAGAGGGACTTTGCAATTAATTGCAATTCATCTGATCACTCGTCATAACATTCTGGAGTATATGCAAATTGCCTTCATACAAACTGAGGCAGCAGATATTTGTGTCATTCTCAAATCTTTTGGCCACAACTGTACAACCAAATACTTTATATTTCTTTATAAAATAATTTACTAATTCAATGAATCAGGGATCAAATTGATTTATTAGGCTAATTCAAAGAAAGGTAACTAAGACGTGTTTATCTATAACCTTGTAAGGCTAAAATATTCTGGTTTCAGTGATCTATTGACAGCATGGGAGATATTTGTCAACTAGGCTATTCCAAGAATATATTTTACAGTTGTCAGAATGACATAGCCAATGTTGAACAGAGGGGAATTCCAGCTTTCCACACAGATTTATTTTTCAGCTCCCAATATTCAGCGCTGTAGAGACGGTTGGTCTCTACAGGAGTATGTGGCATTGGTTTATTAAAGATGGAATCTGCAGTAGGGGGAAACTGCTCCAATGGCCGCCCTTCCACCGTTCGTATAATCTTTGTTGATGAGCTGAGGAGTATCACACAGCATGTTAAACATCTTGTACGGATTCCAACTTTAAGGCAACTGCTTGTTGGTTATTTGCAGTTTGAGTACCGGTGACATTAATACATGATCATGTTAAATTGATAACTGCCGAGATAACTAGCCAGGCTTCACGATATGTAGTTAGTTGTTATGTAGTCTGTTGTCCATCATTATTTTATAGGCTAGGCCTACCTGCTGCAATGTCTCTCTCTCTCTACTCTGGCCGACTCACACTGGCACACATGCAGGTGATGCGCACAGCCGCACATCATAACTTTTCCAGGATTTTCATGACTGTACAAACCCTGTTTGCTGACCAAAATGTGCTTTAACTGTGTAAATAACTCACTAATTAGCACCGAATATCAACACTTGCACACACTGCTACACACAGCTCTTTGCTTTGATCTGGTCCTTCTGTAGCTCAGTTGGTAGAGCATGGCGCTTGTAACGCCAGGGTAGTGGGTTCGATTCCCGGGACCACCCATACGTAGAATGTATGCACACATGACTGTAAGTCGCTTTGGATAAAAGCGTCTGCTAAATGGCATATATTATTATTATTATTATATTTATCTCAAAAGCTCACAACCCGGGATGATTGAAAGACTGCTCCTACCTGTCATTTCAATACAATCCTACTGCAGTCTGCAGAAATGGGGAGAACAGCAATACATCGCATTCAGGGGGGACAATGATCCAACTCGGATCCAATTGTCATTGTTTGATATTGCAATGTTTTGTGTGTGATTGTTTTACTTGTCCATTCGGACAACTCAAATCTATATTCTTCTTGTTCAACTTTTTTTTTTACAAGAGTTAATGTCAAGCCCTGTAGAAGGATGGAGAGACATGCCATATTTACAGTCTTTACTAGTAAGAGCCCATGTGCGAACTGCAGAGCCTATGTAGGTTTATGTAACCTCCAGCCTTCAAGGCACGCAAGCCTGGGTCTCGCCTGATGTTGGCGGCTGACACAGAAGTGTGAAGACAGGGGACGTGGCGGGGAGGAGGGTTCCTCATGGTGGGGGTGCCATACGGTGAACAAAGAGACTGTCTGTTCCCTGGTTTGAGTGTTTGCTGTCAAACCAGCAATTACGAGTAGGGGAGTTTTGAACAGGTTTTCGATTGCATTCGCTAAAATAAACCCTACCCTAATACTTTGATAAATGTTGTTACCACATTAAATGATGTAGTAAGTAACCATGTGTCAGTTGTGACCGGTCGTGATGCTTCAGGGAGTCAATGAAGTCCGTTTTTTTGCTCACACAGCTTGGCCTACAGGACATGAGTAACTACACTAGAATGAGTAACTCACACAGCTTGGCCTACAGGACATTAGTAACTCACACAGCTTGGCCTACAGGACATGAGTAACTACACTGACATGAGTAACTCACACAGCTTGGCCTACAGGACATGAGTAACTCACATAGCTTGGCCTACAGGACATGAGTAACTACACTGACATAAGTAACTCACACAGCTTGGCCTACAGGACATGAGTAACTCACACAGCTTGGCCTACAGGACATGAGTAACTCACACAGCTTGGCCTACAGGACATGAGTAACTCACACAGCTTGGCCTACAGGACATGAGTAACTCACACAGCTTGGCCTACAGGACATGAGTAACTCACACAGCTTGGCCTACAGGACATGAGTAACTCACACAGCTTGGCCTACAGGACATGAGTAACACACAGCTTGGCCTACAGGACATAAGTAACTACACTGACATGAGTAACTCACACAGCTTGGCCTACAGGACATTAGTAACTACACTGACATGAGTAACTCACACAGCTTGGCCTACAGGGCATGAGTAACTACACTGACATGAGTAACTACAGGACATGAGTAACTCACACAGCTTGGCCTACAGGGCATGAGTAACTACAGGACATGAGTAACTAGTAGTCATGTTTTTCATAATTTTCCAGGATTGATGGACGTGCTTCAGTCTGTAACCTTTATAAAGTCATATGGGGTAAGAGAATGGACAGGGAGGCAGAGAGAGAGGGAAACAGAGAGACTTGTGAAGTAGAGAAAGAGAGTGATTTGAGAGAGGGAAAACAGATGGGAAGATTGCATTTTGGAGAGAAACAGAGCGAGAGAGGAGGAGTGCAAGGCAAATCTTTTTTTGTGTGTGTCTGGATAGAAGGGAGCCTCTTATACCCCTCACAGCATGAGCTTGGCCCGGGCTGCGGCCCAGTCTCGTCTGCACAGCAGGGGCCTTTCCTGAGCAGGCTGCCCAGGGGAGGGGCACCTGCTCCAGGCCCAAACACTGGCTGAGAGAAGGGTCTGGAGGGTGGGGCGGAGGGGCGAGGGGATGGAAAGACACTCAACAGTTCCAGGAAATAGTCGTGCTGGATTTATGAAACTCTCAGGTATCAGAGCAACGCTCCTGAAAGAAAATATGTCTTCTTGCTCTCCCTGCGGATGAGAGGATAGGAGGACGAAGACACCCGTCTCGGTGTGAAATAAGACATTTCTGTGGAGTGCAGGAGGCAGAAGTTATGGTTGGACCCGACCTGCAGGAGCTAGTTACTACCAACACAAACCCACAGTTTATGGATTGGCTTAGCCTCCGACTGAGGCAATATTTTCCGCCAGTTTGGTTGGGTTGAATAAACACAACGTGTTTGATGTTTATCAAACACTCAGTCATCCCAGCAGACGTGAGGGATAACTTAATCATCTGATATATGGAGAATACACTGACACCCAAGGCCTGTCCAGTATGCCTGAGACGGGCAATATTCAATGATCAACTCCACTGCCAGTACTGTCAAATCCCCAATGGCGAAAATGGAGTGAAATGTCTGTTTTGAATGAGCTTCAGTTTAACCCTCCATTTCTGTAATTTTGCTGTAAGTTTGGGATCCATGGAGTACATTCCCACATGAACCTTACATTCGTCCCAAGAGCATGCCAATATGTTTTTCTTTGTACAGCGTCTCTGTCTGTCAAATATGCTGTATCTCTACTGTAACGTCTAGTCCGAGAGCCCAGTTGGACTAAGAAGGTCTCCGAGACCGACTAGTTGTCTGTGGATGTAAAGGTCTCAAGGTGGATGGCTATTGCATTGACTTCACGGAAGAAGCCCCCACGGAGTGACCGCACAGGGCGCTGGGTAATAACTGCGGTGGGAACGTCACGCTCCGAGGTAACCCAGGTAAATGGAAACACATGGCGGCAACACCCGAGACTTCAGGAGAGGCTCCCAACCATACAGACAGAACGGCCAGGACGCACATTCAGATGGCTAGAACAGTTCTGAAGTCCACAACCATTTCCACAGTTCACCCATATCGCCATGAAAGTCAATGCGTAGTTTGTTGACATCACATAATTATTGTAGACTTATCGTGGATAGCGATCTGTCAAAACAAACTTTAATTGGTTTGGGATGTCTCCAGAGGGTGTTGTTGCTGTGTATGTTGATAAATTTACCATGGAAAAGGGTGTTTGCCCATCAGCCAACCAATCCAACGAGCTACTGCTCACCAATGTTTCTCATCATCAGTGTTTTAGGGGTCAGGTGTTACCAATATTTCTCTTAGTTACAGGACTTACCAGCTCCCTCCTTACCCCCTGTGTAGGTCCACTCTCTCTGCGGATTTGAGATTCCCCTTCACTAAGTTACATTTAGGCCTTTCTGAATACTAACCGAGATAACTTTTAGGGACTGTACGCTATTTATAAAGAATGATAACTGAAGTGACCCTCCACTATACCCATAATAACAATTAAAACATAGTGGATAGCAGAGAACATGCCTGCTGTTTACCCTCCTAGGACAGACCAGAGCCTTAGATGCAGTTTTAGAAACTGTTTTTTCTTTTGTAAGCATTACATGGCAAAGTGGCAGAAAGTTGTGATTCGCAGACCACCGCTGACATGGGTAGGGGTGAAAAGATCTCCATTCTAATAAAAGCACGGCATGAATCTATCATCTTATTTGCGGTCTGAGAAACTAGACTTTAATAAAGAGGATAGTCTAAGTCTGGAACAGTGCTAAAGTTGTTCAACTGTAAACACGGAGCTCAACAGAACCAGTTACATCTGAAGTATCTGATCATACATGAATTCGAGAAAACGTTTGTTTTTTTAACACAGCAGCCGCCCGCATATCATCAGGTAGGTCTACAGTATATGCACTTGTACATTTACAAATGTATTCTATTTTATTCCATGATATTGTTATCACAAATATATTTGTGTTTACTGTGATTAGGGCATAAGAGCATTTGTTAGGTTAAATGAACTAGGCATGCATGGCTCACCGCATGATTCTCAAACCAAAGACCGGCCAAACTCATGTTTCTAAAAGTGGATTCAAAGGCATTGTAGAATGACTCTATAGCCTAATAAGACATTTTTCATTAGCATGTCACAAATGCTTCACAATTGATTTCTTAAATGGTGGCTTTAGCTATATCACTGGACAATATTTTTGTACACCTCATTGCCTTTTATATAATTCGGTTGGCTGGGAGTCTCTGACTACCAAAAGGGCCCAACATTGGCTGCTATTTGTATGTAAAACAGTTCTCCAGAAACTCCCTAGCTACCTCACGTCTTAATTGGAAATAAAGCCACCAGACTTGCTCTCAAGACTGAATAGTTCTAGAGGTTCCTCTGGTCTCCACAGAGTTGGGGAAGATTGCCTTTCGTTATTGTGCCCTTAGCGCATGGAATGACATGCAGCCCACTTTGAGGCTTGACTCTCTGGTCTCGAAGGGTCAGGTTGGGACTTTCATGAGGAATGTGGTGAAGGACAAATGCACTTGTTTTGATTGATGTGTAATTTTATCTGCTGCTTTTGAATTTGATTTGTTGAAATGTGAAATTGTAAATTGATTGTGTTGTTTTGATTCTGATTATGTTGATTTATTGTTCCCAGGGAAACCTTCAAAATGAAACCCTGGTTTCAATGGGTTTCCCCTGGTTAAATAATGGTAAAATAAATAATAATAATATAGCCTAAATTATTAATTTTCTTTCTTATGCTACCCAGCTTGCTCCTGACTGATTTAGAGTTAGTGTATTGTTTTATAGCCTGTTGACATTTTAGACATCAGTTGATAGTGACATAATTACACATTACTTCAAAGTAAAAAACTTTGTCTCCTCTGCAATAGGTTGTAGTGCATCCTCTGAATGTCGTAGAGACAAACCAAAGATGTCCCATATGCATCATAGTCACGAATTTCCCCCTCATTTTACAGTTTGTTTAAAACATAAAGTATTACAAACTAAAGTGTCGTTATAGATCGCAGTGTATAATAAGGTCCACAAAAGCTAACAAGAGGTAGGCCTATGCTTTAGCTATTTTCTTTAGTAGCCTAAAGTCAAATTAAAATCAAGACTGTTTAAATTAATTAGGCCTCCTCGAATTAGCATTTCACCACTCATGCACTGTCCATGCTACCGCTTCATAGTAATGTCAGTTATGTAAATTAGTCAAATCTGGCTTATTGTGAGGTCAATAGCTCTGACAAATAGCTTCACTATGGCCAACAAAATATTTTGTTTTCATTTAAAATAAATTATAGCTGTAGCAAGCTTAACTCCAGTCCTCCTTCTCGTCTTCGGGCTCTCCCTCCAAAACGGAACAGAACATCAGTAGGCCTAGTCTGTGCGCACAGATATTGCATTTTTTAATATTTTCTTTTACAAATTAAATTTTTTCCGGAAGAAGCCTTTGACTGAATTTCAAACAGATTCAACCACAAAGACCTGGGAGGTTTTCCAATGCTTCACAAAGAAGGGCACCTATATGTGTAAAAAAAATACATTTTTAAAAAGCACATTGAATATTCTTTTGAGCATGGTGAAGTTATTCATTACAGTTTGGATGGTGTATCAATACACTCAGTCTCTACAAAGATACAGGTATCCTTCCTAACTCAGTTTCCAGAGAGGAAGGAATGTGTCACACCCTGACCATAGTTTGCTTTGTATGTTTCTATGTTTTGTTTGGTCAGGGTGTGATCTGAGTGGGCATTCTATGTTGGATGTCTAGTTTGTCTGTTTCTGTGTTTGGCCTGATATGGTTCTCAATCAGAGGCAGGTGTTAGTTATTGTCTCTGATTGGGAACCATATTTAGGTAGCCTGTTTTGTGGGTGGTTGTTTCCTGTCTTTTTGTTTGTTGCACCAGATAGGGCTGTTTTGGTTTTGCCACATTTATTGTTTTGTATTAAGTTCATGTTGAGTTTTCCGATATTAAAAACATGAACTATAACCACGCTGCATTTTGGTCCGCCTCTCCTTCCCAGGAGGAAAGCCATTACAGAATGGTGATTTTTAAAACAGTTGCAGAGTTGAATGGCTGTGATAGGAGAAAACTGAGGATGGATCAACAACATTGTGGTTATTCCACAAATCTAATCTAATTGACAGAGTAAAAAGAAGGAAGACTGTACAGAATAAAAATATTACAAAACATGCATCCTGTTTGCAACAAGGCACTAAAGTAATACCGCTAAAAATGTGGCTAAGCAATTAACTTTTTGTCCAGAAGGCAAAGTGTTATGTGTGGGGCAAATCTAATACAGCACATTACAGAGTACCACTCTCCATATCTTCAAGCATAGTGGTGGCTGCATCATGTTATGATTGTAATCATTAAGGAATTGCAAGTTTTTCAAGATACAAAATGTACAGAATAGAGCTAAGCACAGGCAAAATCCTAGAGGGAAAACCTGGTTCAGACTGCTTTCCACTATAAGGGCACAAGGCGAGACCCAGATGCAGACACGGGAGGCAGATGGTTTGAATCTTTGATATTTATTAATCAATCCAAATGGGGTAGGCAAGAGAATGGTCGTGGACAGGTCAAAACCAGTTCAGAGTCCAGGAGGTACAGAGTGGCAGGCTCGAGGTCAGGCGGGCGGGTATGGAATTCAGAAAACAGGCAAGGGTCAAAACCGGGACGACTAGCAAAAAGCAAATAGAAGCAGTTGTATGGGAAAACACACTGATTGACTTGAAAGACATACAAGACAAACTGGCACAGAGAGACAGGAAACACAGGGATAAATACACCAGGGAAAATAAGCGATACCTGGAGGGGGGAGAGACAATCAAAAGGACAGGTGAAACAGATCAGGGCGTGACATACACCACACCCTGGAAATGAATTCACCTTTCAGCAGGACAATAACCTAAAACACAAGGCCAAATCTAAACTGGAGTTGCTTACCAAGAAGACGGAATGTTTCTCAGTGACCGATTTATAGTTTAGACTTAAATCTACTTGAAAATCTATGGCAAGACTTGAAAATGGTTGTCTATGATCAACAACCAATTTGACAGAGCTTGAAGAATTTAGAAAACAATAATGGGCAAATGTTGTACAATCCAGGTATACAAATCTCTTAGAGACTCACCTAGACTCACAGCTGTAGTCAATGGCATAGGTTCTTCTACAAAGTATTTTCTCAGGAGTGTGAAAACTTATCTAAATGAGATTTCTATATTTAATTTTCAATAAATTAGCAAAAATGTCTAAAAACATGTTTTCACTTTGTCATGTCTCGGCCTCCAGTATTTATGCTGCAGTAGTTTGTGTCGGGGGGCTAGGGTCAGTTTGTTATATCTGGAGTACTTCTCCTGTCCTAATTCGGTGTCCTGTATGAATCTAAGTGTGCGTTCTCTAATTCTCTCCTTCTTTCTTTCTCTCTCTCTCTCGGAGGACCTGAGCCCTAGGACCATGCCCCAGGACTACCTGACATGATGACTCCTTGCTGTCCCCAGTCCACCTGGCCATGCTGCTGCTCCAGTTTCAACTGTTCTGCCTTACTATTATTCGACCATGCTGGTCATTTATGAACATTTGAACATCTTGGCCATGTTCTGTTATAATCTCCACCCGGCACAGCCAGAAGAGGACGGGCCACCCCACATATGCTCTCTCTAATTCTCTCTTTCTTTCTTTCTCTCGGAGGACCTGAGCCCTAGGACCGTGCCCCAGGACTACCTGACATGATGACTCCTTGCTGTCCCCGGTCCACTTGACTGTGCTGCTGCTCCAGTTTCAACTGTTCTGCCTTGTTATTATTCGACCATGCTGGTCATTTATGAACATTTGAACATCTTGGCCATGTTCTGTTATAATCTCCACCCGGCACAGCCAGAAGAGGACTGGCCACCCCACATAGCCTGGTTCCTCTCTAGGTTTCTTCCTAGGTTTTGGCCTTTCTAGGGAGTTTTTCCTAGCCACCGTGCTTCTACACCTGCATTGCTTGCTGTTTGGGGTTTTAGGCTGGGTTTTTGTACAGCACTTTGAGATATCAGCTGATGTACGAAGGGCTATATAAATAAATTTGATTTGATTCATAATGGGGCATTGTGTGTAGATGGGTGAAAGAAAACAATCTATTTAACCCATTTTGAATTCAGGTTGTAACACAACTAAATGTGGAATAAGTCAAGGGGTCTGACTACTTTCTGAAGGCACTGTAACTTTGCCCTGTGATTCTCAGAGCATGCTCTTCATATAGCCTATAGTATAGGGTATGGAACATTTGATGGAGACCACACTAGGCGGACTCTATTGCACGCCCAGCAGAGAATCAGGTATGAGGGGCAGCATTGGGCACACATCGAGATATAATAAGCAATTAAGTCTCAAACACTGAGCAATATGACATTTAACTGATTACAAATGACATGCCCCTCCCCTGGACTAAATAAGACAAATATTAAACCCTCCCCTTTAAAAAGTACAACCATCCCCGATTTTCCTCTGGGTAACAAATGTGTACATTTCAACCACTACCGTATGTCCTTGATTGCCACGTGATTTGAATGGACAGAGGAAACACATCATTCATCAGTAATGTAATATTAGACCGGCCTTTTACCTTCTGCAATTCATTTAAAACCCTACTTGATGGATCTGTGTTGACCCTGAACCATTCATCTAAAGGAGAATATCTCTGAGGGACTGGGATGGATAAAGTGCCCTTCTGTCTCTGTTTCTTTAACTCTGGCGTTAATGATCACATCATACAGAGGACAGAACCATAGTATGGTGATATAACTGATATAAATGGATATTTCTATTATATTATTTCAATAGGATGTTATGACTAAACATTGTATTGAATCAAATAATGAGATTATTAGAATAGTTTGGGACTGATGGAATCAGTTTTAAACATGTCAATTATGACATACAGTGCATTCAGAAAGTATTCAGACCCCTTGACTTTTCCACATTTTGTTACGTTACAGCCTTATTCTAAAATGGATTAAATAAAAACAATCCCATAACGACAAAGCGAAAACAGGTTTTTCGAAATGTTTGCAAATGTATTACAAATAAAAACCAAAAGTATTCAGACCCATTGCTATGAGACTCGAGATTGAGCTCAGGTGCATCCTATTTCCATTTATCATCTTTGAGATGTTTCTACAACTTGATTGGAGTCCACCTGTGGTAAATGTAATTGATTGGAAATGATTTGGAAAGGCACACACCTGTCTATATAAGGTCCCACAGTTGACAGTTCATGTCAGAGCATAAACCAAGCCATGAGGTCGAAGGAATTGTCCATAGAGCTCAGAGACAGGATTCTGTCAAGGCACAGGTCTGGGGAAGGGTACCAAAAAATGTCTGCAGTGTTGAAGGTCCCCAAGAACACAGTGGCCTCCATCATTCTTAAATGGAAGAAGTTTAGAGTAAGCATAGAGTAGAGCTGGCTGTCTGGCCAAACTGAGAACTCTGGGGAGAAGGGCCTTGGTCAGGGAGGTGACCAAGAACCCAATGGTCACTCTGACAGAGCTCCAGAGTTCCTCTGTGGAGATGGGAGAACCTTCCAGAAGGACAACCATCTCTGCAGCACTCCACCAATCATGCCTTTATGGTAGAGTGGCCAGAAGGAAACCACTCCTCAGTAAAAGGCACATGACAGCCCGCTTGGAGTTTGCCAAAAGTACCCAGAAGACTCAGACCATGATGAAACCAAGATTGAACTCTTTGGCCTGAATGCCAAGCGTCACATCTGGAGGAAACCAGGTCCGCTCATCACCTGGCCAATACCATCCCTACGATGAAGCATGGTGGTGGAAACATCATCCTTTGGGGGTGTTTTTCAGCGGCAGGGACTGGGAGACTAGTCAGGATTGAGGGAAAGATGAACGGAGCAAAGTACAGAGAGATCCTTGATGAAAACCTGCTCTAGAGCACGCATGACCTCAGACTGGAGCGAAGGTTCACCTTCCAACAGGACAGCAACCCTAAGCAAACAGCCAAGAAAACGTTGGAGTGGCTTTGGGACAAGTCTCTGAATGTCCTTGAGTGGCCCAGCCAGAGACCGGACTTGAACCCGATCCAACATCTCTGGAGAGACCTGACAATAGCTGTTCAGCGACGCTCCTCATCCAACCTGACAGAGCTTGAGAGGATCTGCAGAAAATAATGTAAGAAACTCCCCAAATACAGGTGTGCCAAGCTTGTAGCTTCATACCCAAGAAGACTCGAGCATGTAATCTCTTCCAAAGGTGTTTCAACAAAGTACTGAGTAAAGAGTCTGAATACTTATGTAAATGTGATATTTCTGTTTAGTTTTTTTATAAATTGGCAAAAATATATAAAACTATATTTAAAAAAGGCTGAAAGGTATCAAAAGGTGGAAAAACTCAAGGGGTCTGAATACTTTCCGAATGCACTGTATATTTAAAAGGTATGCTACATGGTCTCCCTATATAATTTTGTTTGATTACCTCCACTTTTCTAGTCTGCATTGTCACGTTGGTATGAAGAGAATCGGGAGACAGGTGCAGGAATGCGTAATAGGGTTTTTAATTAAGCCCGAATTACGGCGTGCGGTGTAAGGGCATGGGGACAAAGACCAAACGAACACGTAACAAAAACACAGGGTTGAATCTTCGGCAGCCACAACCGGTCCGTCCGACGCCGCCACAACCGGTCCATCCGACGCCACTGGTCCATCCGACGCCGCCGCAACTTTGGCAGCGGCAACTGGCCTGTCTGACAATGACGCAACTTCGGCAGCTGCATCAAGTCCTGAACGACCCGCACTGCGTTCCTGTGATCGTCCTCAAGGCCGGTGTCGTTGCGCTGCTAGTGCAGCACGTCGGGGGGTGTTACTGTCACGGATCCATCCGGAACTTTCATTACACACACCTGTCCCCTATTCCCAATGATTAGCAGCTTGACATGCATCAACAAGTCCATTCTCCTTCTCCCCTCTCTTAAATGCACTCGCACAATACTTCTAAACAAACTCCTTCACATATGTACACCTCCACCACCCAACCCCCATCTCTCCCACCACCCAGACCATAACCCCCCCACCCACCCAGCCCCTATCCCCCACAACCTCACTCCTCACTGTCAAACAACAATATTTGCTCATCTGCATCAAAGAGCCACAGGGTTTTGTTGGGTGTATAGTACAGTCAGTGTTTGAGTCAGACACAGACAGACACGCCGTTGCTACAAGGAGACACACAGAGAGAGAGACTGCCCAACGAACACACACAGGGAAGGGGAAGACCTGAGAGAATCACAGACACGCTGACACAGACACACAAATAAAAGTAGTGCAAACTCAAATCCAGGGATTTTTCCACTCAGCACTTTCTTCTTGGCCTTTCATTCTCTGCTTTTTTCTCTCTTTTTCTGTCTCTCCTTCTTCTCGCCTTCTGTCCCCCTCCTTCCCTCTACATCTCTTTGCTCACTCTCTCTGGCCATCCCTCTTTTTCTCACTGTCTCTCTCTCTCTGGCCATCCCTCTTTTTCTCACTGTCTCACTCTCTCTGGCCATCCCTCTTTTTCTCACTGTCTCTCTCTCCCTGGCCATCCCTATTTTTCTCACTGTCTCTCTCTCTCTGGCCATCCCTCTTTTTCTCACTGTCTCTCTCTCTCTGGCCATCCCTCTTTTTCTCACTGTCTCTCTCTCTCTCTGGCCATCCCTCTTTTTCTCACTGTCTCTCTCTCTCTCTGGCCTTCCCTCTTTTTCTCACTGTCTCTCTCTTCCTGGCCATCCCTCTTTTTCTCACTGTCTCTCTCTCTCTCTGGCCATCCCTATTTTTCTCACTGTCTCTCTCTCTCTGGTCATCCCTCTTTTTCTCACTGTCTCTCTCTCTCTCTGGCCATATCTCTTTTTCTCACTGTCTCTCTCTCCCTTGCCATCCCTCTTTTTCTCACTGTCTCTCTCTCTCTGGCCATCCCTCTTTTTCTCACTGTCTCTCTCTCTCTGGCCATCCCTCTTTTTCTCACTGTCTCTCTCTCTCTCTGGCCATATCTCTTTTTCTCACTGTCTCTCTCTCTCTCTGGCCATCTCTCTTTCTCTCCCCTCGTCTGCTATTGTCATAAATACCATAAAACCGTGGGTATGAGATCTGTATTTTCAGTTATGTTGTGTTCTTTTCTGAGGGGTCAGGAGGAACACATCCTCTCCTCTAAGGAACAAAAAACCTGTGACATAGACTCTAGTATATAAAGCATGTTTTTATTTGATATATTATATCATATTATACACACCAAACTGGATATAAATACAGATGTCATCGTCACCATGCAAAGCATTGCAGAGTTCATTACAAAATAAAAGTCCAAACTCAACATGCAGGTATCAATGAGATATTTCTCAAGTTTTGAAGCTTTGGTATTTTTGCTCAGCCCATCACATTTTTAATCTCCAAATAGGAAATATGGTCCAGTCACATCCGTGCATATAAAGTGCTGTCTTTAATATAGTCCTTAACAATCACACAGTGAAATGCCCTTTGATATTTCAGGGGGAGACGGGGGTGTTTGAATCGGACAGTTTGTAAGCAGCCCCCCACCAGCCCCCAGAGCAGTCTATTATACCGGACTGTCTGTGTTGTCACGAACACTACTGCGGACTGCTCTTGCGGCAGAGCTGATTCGCTGACGTCGGTGTCTGCCTGTTCCTCCGTGGTTTCCCCCCTGTGAGCAGCGTGTAGAAGAATGGGTTCACGCAAGAGTTCCCGTACGTCAGCCCCGTTAGGATCCGGTTCACCGTCACCTGGGTACCCACCGGTACTGTCCGCAGCATGTCGGGCCGGTATAGCGGCAGCAGCTGCCACACCCAGAAGGGCAAGAAACAGGCCCAGAAGGCCAGAACTATCCCCAGGATGAGGAGAAGGACCTTGGGCCTTGGGGCCCGCGGAGGGTAGGACGTGCTACCCCCACTACCACTGGCCCAGGGCTGGGTCTGGGACACCCAGTAGAGACGGCCCAGAGTAGCATACAGCGCCCCGATGGCCAGCCCCGGCCCTATCATACTGGTACAGAACAGCACGCTCATATACACTTTGGAGCTCTGCTCGTCCCAGGCAGGGACACACAGCTGTCCGTCGTCTCCGTCCTCCAGATGGAGGGTGATCATCATGGGCAGGCTGAGTGCCACCGCCAGGCCCCAGGCCAGGGCCACACGGAGCAGCCCAGAGGAGGGGGAGGACGAGGTGGCCAGGGGGTTGGCCACAGCCCGATAGCGGTCCAGACTCATGGCGGTGAGGGTGTAGATGGAGGCGTGCAGGGTGATCAGGTCCAGGCTGAAGAGGAGGCGACAGCCCAGCTCCCCAAACGCCCAGTCAGCCGCCAGGCTGTCGTACACGATGAAGGGAGCCGTGAAGAGGTAGAGGAGGTCCGCCAGAGCTAGACTCAGCACCTGGAGATGGAGGGAGGTGGAGGAAGAAGAGGTGGGAGAGGAGGAAGGGGAGAGGGAGGGGGGAGAGGAGGAGAGGCAGGATGGTAACGGTACTCCTCTCCCTCCTAAACAGCAGCTAGAACACCCTCGCCTCCTCCTGCCTCTCCTGCGTCTGATGAGGACACCCATGGTGTAGAGGTTCCCCCCAATGCCCAGGAGAGCCAGGAGGGACAGGAGGGAGCAGAAGAGAGCGGTTGAGGCCAGGCTGGGGGAAGGAGAGATGTATGGAGAGGCGGAGGGGAAGGAGGAGTTGGGGATGAAGGGGGAGGTGTATAATGGAGAAGGTGAGGGAGGCAGGGAGCTAGAGAAATCCATACTTTTTAGTTGAGACTTCTGAAATGGTGGTGTGGAGGTTAGCTGGGTTTATATAAATGTCAGAGGTAGAGGAACTATTATTTTGATTCCACTTGACTGGATGGGAGGGTTTTGGTGGTGGACAATAGTAAGAGTGTGTGTGTGTGTGGGGGGGGGGGGGGTAGACATAGGAGATGGGGACCATGGTTGAGAAAGGGAAATGGGAGAGGAGAAAGTTATATGTATTAGCATTGAAACACAGAAAATGGCCTTCTGAAAAGCATCTACAGCATTTCATGATTTGCCACACAACTGTATTCTGCCTCTTGTTGGCCATTTTGTTTTTGGCATATGGATGAATGTTCTGTCAATGTATTGTATTTGTGTAGTAGTCCCAGTAACAGAGGCATTTTAGAACGGCATCATCATAGAAGTCGTATTGGCAAAGCTTCAATTCTAGATAAGTTTATAGTGCTTTTTTTCACACTGGCTTTTCTGTGTAGGGCTGTAGAGCCGGTTGTAGATCATAAATGTACTGATGAACCCCCTGCACTCATGTTAAGGTCGCACCGCTGATTGTGGACAACAATTTCATGGCACGAAACGAACTGTGGAACCCGACGCATACAAATGTTCACCGCGCGCCTCATGAAGTTGAACATGAGGCCAGTAAACTGACGCGTTTTTCGGCCCTTTCCAGATGTATGTCTACGTGCACATTTGCGCACCGGGGGCACGAGAATGCAGAGACTCCTGCTTCAAGCTGTCCCTAAATTATTTACGTAACAGAACATACTCACCAGTTTATGAAATTCCATCGGCTTGCTACACCGCTGTGGCTGGGGATAGGAAGAGCAGGAGACAGAGAGAACCCATGTTGTAGGCAATAAAACATCGTGTTTTGCTCGGTGATTTATTAGGGCATAAAATGAGGTTTGAAACCCACTGTTTCATTAAACAAAACATTGCGATATCTACATTAGGATAATTATAATAAGTTAATGGTTATAAACACACAAGTATAGACTTGTTTGCAACGTGGTTTCCTATAGGCGAATCCAAATAACCTATCCAACCTAACGTATAACTCTCGGTGTAGTGGTAAATGTAGTGATTGTAATTGTACGCGGTAACGTCAAAGCAGATCGAGGGCTAAAACTAGAGTGCAGAAAGAAAGCCTATGACACATGTTGGCTCCGCCAGTACCGGGGTTAAGAGCTACTGTTGAACTGTGGAGGGCCTGCCGAACTCCCGCTGTGGCCCATGTCACAGGGGTTTAATGTGCCCCCTAAAATAACATCTCTGTTAATATCTTTAACGAATGGACATTCAGACTGTTGCATTTTTACTGGACGTTTCTTTCCTTTGATTGTTACTTAGATATTTAATATTTTAGTCTAATTTAGCTTTCTAAAAATATTAGGCCAAGGCTACCACATCATAATCTAAAACGATTAGGCTATGTCTTCTAAATGTAGGTGACAGGTATTATTTAGTGAAAATATTTGTGCAAACTCCAAATATAACATTTAGTCAGAGAATATAAATGACGATTGAATGTAATAAAAATGTTGACAAACAGGCCTCGGCCTACGGTAAACACTGTGACATAAACATAACTGAGAAGACTGACTGAAGAGTAGAGTAGGCCTAATGATGACTTGTTAATTATTGATAATAATCATTTAGGCTAAATGGTCAGATGAATGGGTAGCGTATCCACCCAGCATTAGACAATTCTTCCAAAGAAGTGTATATCCAAGACCAGAGCTCTGTATTACAGACTGCTCTAGCCAAGACAACAAATACACCTTTTTGAAGTAGGCTATATAATCTGTTGAGTTGTCTTTACCTTATTCAATCCAATTCCGGTAGTTGCAAATAACATCATCATCCATTTAATTTGTCTGAATGTCCGATTCAGTTTCCATTCAAAAATCCAAAGAGGCCTATAGTTGGTCCAGTTTTTGTCTATAGAAAAAATAGATATCCTCAATTCTTTATTATTCGTTGTCAGACAGGTGATGGTTGATGGATCTGAAGCTGTTCCTCCTAACTTTGTGCCTCGCTATGCTATGTTTCCTCTCCCTCCTCATAGTGTGGCTCTCGCCCCCTCGGCCCAGTCTCTGGTGTGTCTACGAGGCCACGGGAGGGGAAGGAGGAGAAACAGACACGCTCACAGCGTAAGAGGGAGAGAATGATAGAGAGAGAGAGAGGTCTTTCACCCATCACTCATATATTAGTGACACATAGAGTTCCATACTTTGGCTGAACATTTGTTGTGGTTTGTTTTGTTTTTTGTATTGGACATCTGGTTATATTAGTCAGTTATTAAAGGTTGTGGTTAAAGTAACTATTATAGCTGTCATTCATGCAGCCTATAATCAAGTACTTACAGTAAATGGTTATTGTCAAATGGTGGAAGTTAGGACACTCTTCAAGCTTCCCTAATGCATATCTAGATCATATTTCTTCTATTCTAAATTGAAATAATGAATAGATTTGGAAATATAACATTGCTTGCTTGAATGAGTGTCTTTCAATACTTTAGGTTCATATGAAGTGTTCTGTATTTACAGCCTCACATAACACTTCATATTATGGTCAACATAATGGGCTCCGTTACACTTGAATTGGGCTTTCTTGTGTTACTATGTGCGTTTTTAGATGAGTTGTATTTGCTGGAAAGAAAAGGTGAGGGTTGAACAGTGTTGTTGCATGATCTTGCGTGTGAAAATTCTATATTTTGATATAATAGGTTCAATATTTTTGAGCCAGGTCCAGATAAACGTCCTGGAAAGATTTCCCCACAAAATTCAAGTATTTGACCATAAATGGTATCTGAAAATCAGACTGCAGTACATTGCAGATGCCAATGAGTCAGGGATGTATTACCATGATGTCTAAATGTTAAAAGTTCTCCATAAAGTATATCATTATAGATTTGTATCAGCTGGATGCTTTGGTCTCAGCTGTGATTCCAAGAGGAGGAATAAGTTGGGGATCTGGCATTCTGATGAGATGACTCAGCAAAGAGATTACTGTTGGAGGGTAAAACTAATACAAACCTTTCAATTAAGAGATCAAGAACATCCCTTTTGAAGCCAAATAAATATTTATCTTACGAAGCCTTTACTGAAATAAAAAGTTTGTTTATTTTATATAGGATGTTATATTATTACAAATACTTAAATGTCCCATAGGGCAGCGCACAATTGGCCCTGCGTCGCCTGGGTTAAGGGAGGATTTGGCCCTGCGTCGCCTGGGTTAAGGGAGGGTTTGGTCCTGCGTCGCCTGGGTTAAGGGAGGGATTGGCCCTGCGTCGCCTGGGTTAAGGGAGGGTTTGGCCCTGCGTCGCCTGTGTTAAGGGAGGGATTGGCCCTGCGTCGCCTGGGTTAAGGGAGGGTTTGGCCCTGCGTCGCCTGGGTTAAGGGAGGGTTTGGCCCTGCGTCGCCTGGGTTAAGGGAGGGTTTGGCCCTGCGTCGCCTGGGTTAAGGGAGGGTTTGGCCCTGCGTCGCCTGAGTTAAGGGAGGGTTTGGCCGGGGTAGACCGTCATTGTAAAATAAGAATTTGTTTTTAACGGACTTGCCTAGTTAAATAAAATGTTTTTAAAAATAAATAAATAAAAACAGTATCTGGCTCCCTCATAGCCGAGGCCAAGACATACTAATGCTATTCACTGTGAATCAGTGAATCACTTTGAAATGAATTATGCAATATTTCTCCTGCCAGTGCAATAAACAGTAGGCTTAATTACTTTATAACAACATGACACAAAAATGAACAACACAAGAACAAAGCCAATGGTGAGTACATTAGACTAGACTACAATACATATTGTACAAACATTGTTGCTATGACTTAACGAAATTGTACATTCTTCATTACAGACATTACGTTACTAGGGTTTACTGAACATGCACCTTCCAGTAAGAGTCACGATGACGCAGGAGAATAGTCTTTCAGTGAAATTTACACTCGTGTGTTTCTTCAATTACAAAGTCAATCACTCAATTGGGACTGATTAAGATAAGGTGAAGGGCGGCAGGCAGCCTAGCAGATAGAGAGTTGGGCGAGTAACGGAAAGGTTGCTGGTTCGAATCACAGTGCCAACAAGGTGGGGAAATTATGTTGATGTGCCCTTCAGCAAGGCACTAAACCCTAATTGCTCCTGTAAGTTGCTCTGGTTAAGAGCATCTGCAAAATGATTCAAATGTAAAAATGTAACTTTATGGACTCCAAAAGGAATCAATTCTCAATTGCACCAGCCAATCCAACAGACAGAACTACAATCAGCAACGTTCTGCCGCAACATACTGTAAATTGAATAAGTATCTAGATTACACAAACACACTGGTCTTGATATGCGTGTTAGTTCCAGTATCTTCCAGTAAAAATGTGTGGCTCATGAGGCTTTCCAGTGAAACAGACCAGAACAGGACAGGAGGCAGACGGACAGACGTGCTGACACACCAGTGAGACGTCCTTATTTGCTGGCATTTCAACTTTAGCCCAATGTCAATACTACACACACAGATTCTCTCTCTAACACACACGCACGCACGCACGCACGCACGCACGCACGCACGCACACACACACACACACACACACACACACACACACACACACACACACACACACACACACACACACACACACACACACACACACACACACACACACACACACACACACACACACATACAGCGTTATATGGTGGTGGGATGTCTGAATTACAGTAAGGCAGCCAGTGCCTCTAACAACATATTTCCATGTCAGAAACAAGTTCAAATAGCAATGATTTGGTCATTAAGCATAGAAGAAACTTCTAACTCACATTCAGGCTTGTGCACGGGAATTAAAACCACCATCTTGGGTCTGCCAGCACCACTATGCCCCGAGCAACTCAACCACATTGACCTGGTTGTGTGTGGTACTTATTGAGTTATTGACCTGTGCACTGTACGCCTCTTAGCATGATTACTGTCTGGTCTTGATGTCCCATACATGTGTTAGCAAGAGAACACAAGACCGACTGAGATAAAGACGAGGGGTAGAGAGAGGGAGGGTGGGTGGGGGGACATACCTAGCCCCGCATGGTGTGAGGAATTTGAACAAATACCTGGCACGGGCATGCCAAAGAAGGAGGAGAGGGTTAGGGGAGAGGGGCTAAGGGGGAGAGGGGCTGGGGGAAGCTGGAGGGAGAGTAGCTCGGAGGGAGAGGGGCTAGGGGCGGAGAAGCTGGAAGGAGAGGGGCTAGGAGGAGAGGGGCTCGGGCGGGAGAAGCTGGAGGGAGAGGGGCTAGGAGGGAGAGGGGCCAGGGGCAGGAGAAAATGGAGGGAGAGGGCTAGGAGGGAGAGGGGCTAGGAGGGAGGGGGCTAGGAGGGAAAGGACTAGGGGCGGGAGAGGCTGGAGGGAGAGGGATTAGGGCCGGGAGAAACTGGAGGGAGAGGGATTAGGGGCGGGAGAAGCTGGAGGGAGAGGGGCTAGGAGGGAGAGGGGCTAGGGGGAGAGGGTCTAGGAGGGAGGGGGGCTAGGAGGGAAAGGGACTAGGGGCGGGAAAGGCTGGAGGGAGAGGGCCTAGGAGGGAGAGGGATTAGGGGCGGGAGAAGCTGGAGGGAGAGGGATTAGGGGAGGGAGAAGCGGGAGGGAGAGGGGCTAGGAGGGAGAGGGGCTAGGAGGGAGAGGGGCTCGGAGGGAGAGGGGCAAGGAGGGAGGGGGGCGAGGAGGGAAAGGGACTAAGGGCGGGAGAGGCTGGAGGGAGAGGGGCAAGGAGGGAGGGGGGCTAGGGGCGGGAGAAGCTGGAGGGAGAGGGGCTAGGTGGGAGAGGGGCTAGGAGGAGGGGGCTTGGAGGAATGGGGCTAGGGGGGGGAGAAGCTGGAGGGAGAGGGGCTAGGAGGGAGGGGGCTAGGAGGGAAAGGGACTAGGGGCGGGATAGGCTGGAGGGAGAGGGATTAGGGGCGGGAGAAGCTGGAGGGAGAGGGGCTAGGAAGGGAGAGGGGCTAGGAGGAGAGGGGCTATGAGGGAGGGGGCTAGGAGGGAAAGGGACTAGGGGCGGGATAGGCTGGAGGGAGAGGGATTAGGGCGGGAGAAGCTGGAGGAGAGGGGCTAGGAAGGAGAGGGGCTAGGAGGGAGAGGGGCTATGAGGGAGAGGGGCTAGGAGGAAAGGGACTAGGGGCGGGAGAGACTGGAGGAAGAGGGGCAAGGAGGGAGGGGGCTTGGAGGGAATGGGGCTAGAGGCAGGAAAAGCTGGAGGGAGAGGGGCTAGGAGGGAGAGGGATTAGGGGCGGCATTCTGATGAGATGACTCAGCAAAGAGATTACTGTTGGAGGGTAAAACTAATACAAACCTTTCAATTAAGAGATCAAGAACATCCCTTTTGAAGCCAAATAAATATTTATCTTACGAAGCCTTTACTGAAATAAAAGTTTGTTTATTTTATATAGGATGTTATATTATTACAAATACTTAAATGTCCCATAGGGCAGCGCACAATTGGCCCTGCGTCGCCTGGGTTAAGGGAGGATTTGCCCTGCGTCGCCTGGGTTAAGGGAGGGTTTGTCCTGCGTCGCCTGGGTTAAGGGAGGGATTGGCCCTGGCCGCCTGGGTTAAGGGAGGGTTTGGCCCTGCGTCGCCTGTGTTAAGGAGGCATTGGCCCTGCGTCGCCTGGGTTAAGGGAGGGTTTGCCCCTGCGTCGCCTGGGTTAAGGGAGGGTTTGGCCCTGCGTCGCCTGGGTTAAGGGAGGGTTTGGCCCTGCGTCGCCTGGGTTAAGGGAGGGTTTGGCCCTGCGTCGCCTGAGTTAAGGGAGGGTTTGGCCGGGGTAGACCGTCATTGTAAAATAAGAATTTGTTTTTAACGGACTTGCCTAGTTAAATAAAATGTTTTTAAAAATAAATAAATAAAAACAGTATCTGGCTCCCTCATAGCCGAGGCCAAGACATACTAATGCTATTCACTGTGAATCAGTGAATCACTTTGAAATGAATTATGCAATATTTCTCCTGCCAGTGCAATAAACAGTAGGCTTAATTACTTTATAACAACATGACACAAAAATGAACAACACAAGAACAAAGCCAATGGTGAGTACATTAGACTAGACTACAATACATATTGTACAAACATTGTTGCTATGACTTAACGAAATTGTACATTCTTCATTACAGACATTACGTTACTAGGGTTTACTGAACATGCACCTTCCAGTAAGAGTCACGATGACGCAGGAGAATAGTCTTTCAGTGAAATTTACACTCGTGTGTTTCTTCAATTACAAAGTCAATCACTCAATTGGGACTGATTAAGATAAGGTGAAGGGCGGCAGGCAGCCTAGCAGATAGAGAGTTGGGCGAGTAACGGAAAGGTTGCTGGTTCGAATCACAGTGCCAACAAGGTGGGGAAATTATGTTGATGTGCCCTTCAGCAAGGCACTAAACCCTAATTGCTCCTGTAAGTTGCTCTGGTTAAGAGCATCTGCAAAATGATTCAAATGTAAAAATGTAACTTTATGGACTCCAAAAGGAATCAATTCTCAATTGCACCAGCCAATCCAACAGACAGAACTACAATCAGCAACGTTCTGCCGCAACATACTGTAAATTGAATAAGTATCTAGATTACACAAACACACTGGTCTTGATATGCGTGTTAGTTCCAGTATCTTCCAGTAAAAATGTGTGGCTCATGAGGCTTTCCAGTGAAACAGACCAGAACAGGACAGGAGGCAGACGGACAGACGTGCTGACACACCAGTGAGACGTCCTTATTTGCTGGCATTTCAACTTTAGCCCAATGTCAATACTACACACACAGATTCTCTCTCTCTAACACACACGCACGCACGCACGCACGCACGCACGCACGCACACACACACACACACACACACACACACACACACACACACACACACACACACACACACACACACACACACACACACACACACACACACACACACACACACACACACACATACAGCGTTATATGGTGGTGGGATGTCTGAATTACAGTAAGGCAGCCAGTGCCTCTAACAACATATTTCCATGTCAGAAACAAGTTCAAATAGCAATGATTTGGTCATTAAGCATAGAAGAAACTTCTAACTCACATTCAGGCTTGTGCACGGGAATTAAAACCACCATCTTGGGTCTGCCAGCACCACTATGCCCCGAGCAACTCAACCACATTGACCTGGTTGTGTGTGGTACTTATTGAGTTATTGACCTGTGCACTGTACGCCTCTTAGCATGATTACTGTCTGGTCTTGATGTCCCATACATGTGTTAGCAAGAGAACACAAGACCGACTGAGATAAAGACGAGGGGTAGAGAGAGGGAGGGTGGGTGGGGGGACATACCTAGCCCCGCATGGTGTGAGGAATTTGAACAAATACCTGGCACGGGCATGCCAAAGAAGGAGGAGAGGGTTAGGGGGAGAGGGGCTAAGGGGGGAGAGGGGCTGGGGGGGAAGCTGGAGGGAGAGTAGCTCGGAGGGAGAGGGGCTAGGGCCGGGAGAAGCTGGAAGGAGAGGGGCTAGGAGGGAGAGGGGCTCGGGCGGAGAAGCTGGAGGGAGAGGGGCTAGGAGGGAGAGGGGCCAGGGGCAGGAGAAAATGGAGGGAGAGGGGCTAGGAGGGAGAGGGGCTAGGAGGGAGGGGGGCTAGGAGGGAAAGGGACTAGGGGCGGGAGAGGCTGGAGGGAGAGGGATTAGGGGCGGGAGAAACTGGAGGGAGAGGGATTAGGGGCGGGAGAAGCTGGAGGGAGAGGGGCTAGGAGGGAGAGGGGCTAGGGGAGAGGGTCTAGGAGGGAGGGGGCTAGGAGGGAAAGGGACTAGGGGCGGGAAAGGCTGGAGGGAGAGGGCCTAGGAGGGAGAGGGATTAGGGGCGGGAGAAGCTGGAGGGAGAGGGATTAGGGAGGGAGAAGCGGGAGGGAGGAGAGGGGCTAGGAGGGAGAGGGGCTAGGAGGGAGAGGGGCTCGGAGGGAGAGGGGCAAGGAGGGAGGGGGCGAGGAGGGAAAGGACTAAGGGCGGGAGAGGCTGGAGGGAGAGGGGCAAGGAGGGAGGGGGCTAGGGGCGGGAGAAGCTGGAGGGAGAGGGGCTAGGTGGGAGAGGGGCTAGGAGGGAGGGGGCTTGGAGGGAATGGGGCTAGGGGGAGAAGCTGGAGGGAGAGGGGCTAGGAGGGAGGGGGCTAGAGGGAAAGGGACTAGGGGCGGGATAGGCTGGAGGAGAGGGATTAGGGGCGGGAGAAGCTGGAGGGAGAGGGGCTAGGAAGGAGAGGGGCTAGGAGGAGAGGGGCTATGAGGGAGGGGGGCTAGGAGGGAAAGGGACTAGGGGCGGGATAGGCTGGAGGGAGAGGGATTAGGGGCGGGAGAAGCTGGAGGGAGAGGGGCTAGGAAGGGAGAGGGCTAGGAGGGAGAGGGGCTATGAGGGAGAGGGGCTAGGAGGAGGGAAAGGGACTAGGGGCGGGAGAGACTGGAGGAAGAGGGGCAAGGAGGGAGGGGGCTTGAGGGAATGGGGCTAGAGGCAGGAAAAGCTGGAGGAGAGGGGCTAGGAGGGAGAGGGATTAGGGGCGGGAGAAGCTGGAGGGAGAGGGGCTAGGAGGGAGAGGGGCTAGGAGGGAGAGGAGCTTGGAGGGAGAGGGGCTAGGAGGGAGGGGGCTAGGAGGGAAAGGGACTATGGGCGGAGAGGCTGGAGGGAGAGGGATTAGGGGCGGGAGAAGCTGGAGGGAGAGGGATTAGGGCGGGAGAAGCTGGAGGGAGAGGGGCTAGGAGGGAGAGTGGCTAGGAGGGAGGGGGCTAGGAGGGAAAGGACTAGGGGCGGGAGAGGCTGGAAGGAGAGGGGCGAGGAGGGAGAGGGGCTAGGATGGTGGGGCTAGGGGCGGGAGAAGCTGGAGGGAGAGGGATTCGGGCGGGAGAAGCTGGAGGGAGAGGGGCTAGGAAGGGAGAGGGGCTAGGAAGGAGAGGGGCTAGGAGGGAGAGGGGCTAGGAGGGAGGGGGCTAGGAGGGAAAGGGACTAGGGGCGGAGAGGCTGGAGGGAGAGGGGCAAGGAGGGAGGGGGCTTGAGGGAATGGGGCTAGAGGCAGGAAAAGCTGGAGGGAGAGGGGCTAGGAGGGAGAGGGATTAGGGGCGCTTGGAGGGAGAAGCTGGAGGGAGAGGGGCCAGGAGGGAGAGGGGCTAGGAGGGAGAGGAGCTTGGAGGGAGAGGGGCTAGGAGGGAGGGGGCTAGGAGGGAAAGGGACTATGGGCGGGAGAGGCTGGAGGGAGAGGCATTAGGGGCGGGAGAAGCTGGAGGGAGAGGGATTAGGGCGGGAGAAGCTGGAGGGAGAGGGGCTAGGAGGGAGAGGGGCTAGGAGGGAGGGGGCTAGGAGGGAAAGGGACTCGGAGGGAGAGGGGCAAGGAGGGAGGGGGCGAGGAGGGAAAGGACTAAGGGCGGGAGAGGCTGGAGGGAGAGGGGCAAGGAGGGAGGGGGCTAGGGGCGGGAGAAGCTGGAGGGAGAGGGGCTAGGTGGGAGAGGGGCTAGGAGGGAGGGGGCTTGGAGGGAATGGGGCTAGGGGGGGAGAAGCTGGAGGGAGAGGGGCTAGGAGGGAGGGGGCTAGGAGGAAAGGGACTAGGGGCGGGATAGGCTGGAGGGAGAGGGATTAGGGCGGGAGAAGCTGGAGGGAGAGGGGCTAGGACGGGGAGGGGCTAGGAGGGAGAGGGGCTATGAGGAGGGGGCTAGGAGGGAAAGGACTGGGGGCGGGATAGGCTGGAGGGAGAGGGATTAGGGCGGGAGAAGCTGGAGGGAGAGGGGCTAGGAAGGAGAGGGGCTAGGAGGGAGAGGGGCTATGAGGAGAGGGGCTAGGAGGGAGGGGGCTAGGAGGGAAAGGACTAGGGGCGGGAGAGACTGGAGGAAGAGGGGCAAGGAGGGAGGGGGCTTGGAGGGAATGGGGCTAGAGGCAGGAAAAGCTGGAGGGAGAGGGGCTAGGAGGAGAGGGATTAGGGGCGGGAGAAGCTGGAGGGAGAGGGGCTAGGAGGGAGAGGGGCTAGGAGGGAGAGGAGCTTGGAGGGAGAGGGGCTAGGAGGGAGGGGGGCTAGGAGGGAAAGGGACTATGGGCGGGAGAGGCTGGAGGGAGAGGGATTAGGGGCGGGAGAAGCTGGAGGGAGAGGGATTAGGGGCGGGAGAAGCTGGAGGGAGAGGGGCTAGGAGGGAGAGGGGCTAGGAGGGAGGGGGGCTAGGAGGGAAAGGGACTAGGGGCGGGAGAGGCTGGAAGGAGAGGGGCGAGGAGGGAGAGGGGCTAGGATGGTGGGGCTAGGGGCGGGAGAAGCTGGAGGGAGAGGGATTCGGGGCGGGAGAAGCTGGAGGGAGAGGGGCTAGGAAGGGAGAGGGGCTAGGAGGGAGAGGGGCTAGGAGGGAGAGGGGCTAGGAGGGAGGGGGGCTAGGAGGGAAAGGGACTAGGGGCGGGAGAGGCTGGAGGGAGAGGGGCAAGGAGGGAGGGGGCTTGGAGGGAATGGGGCTAGAGGCAGGAAAAGCTGGAGGGAGAGGGGCTAGGAGGGAGAGGGATTAGGGGCGGGAGAAGCTGGAGGGAGAGGGGCCAGGAGGGAGAGGGGCTAGGAGGGAGAGGAGCTTGGAGGGAGAGGGGCTAGGAGGGCGGGGGGCTAGGAGGGAAAGGGACTATGGGCGGGGGAGGCTGGAGGGAGAGGGGTTAGGGGTGGGAGAAGCTGGAGGGAGAGGGATTAGGGGCGGGAGAAGCTGGAGGGAGAGGGGCTAGGAGGGAGAGGGGCTAGGAGGGAGGGGGCTAGGAGGGAAAGGACTAGGGGGGGGAGAGGCTGGAAGGAGAGGGGCGAGGAGGAGAGGGGCTAGGAGGGAGGGGGCTAGGAGGGAGAGGAGCTAGGGGCAGGAGAAAATGGAGGGAGAGGGGCTAGGAGGAGAGGGGCTAGGGACGGAGAAGCTGGAGGGAGAGGGGCAAGGAGGGAGAGGGATAGGGGCGGGAGAAGCTAGAGGGAGAGGGGCTAGGTGGGAGTGGGGCTTGGAGGGATAGGGGCTAGGATGGAGAGGGGCTAGGAGGGAGGGGGCTAGGAGGGAGGGGGCTCGGAGGGAAAGGGATTAGGGGCGGGAGAAGCTGGAGGGAGAGGGGCTAGGAGGGAAAGGGACTAGGGGCGGGAGAGGCTGGAGGGAGAGGGGCTTGGGCCGGGAGAGGCTGGAGGGAGGGGGCTAGGGGCGGGAGAAGCTGGAGGGAGGGGGCTAGGGGCAGGAGAGGCGGGGAGAAGCTGGAGGGAGAGAGGCTAGGAGGGAGAGGGGCTAGGGGTGGGAGAAGCTGGAGGGAGAGAGGCTAGGAGGGAGAGGGGCTAGGAGGGAGGGGGCTAGGAGGGAGAGGGGCTAGGGACGGGAGAAGCTGGAGGGAGATGGGCTAGGAGGGAGAGGGGCTAGGAGGGAGAGGGGCTAGGGGCGGGAGAAGCTGGAGGGAGAGAGGCTAGGAGGGAGAGGGGCTAGGAGGGAGGGGGGCTAGGAGGGAGAGGGGCTAGGGACGGGAGAAGCTGGAGGGAGAGGGGCTAGGAGGGAGAGGGGCTAGGAGGGAGAGGGGCTAGGGGGAAGCTGGAGGGAGAGAGGCTAGGAGGGAGAGGGGCTAGGAGGGAGGGGGCTAGGGGGAGAGGGGCTAGGGTCGGGAGAAGCTGGAGGGAGAGGGGCTAGGAGGGAGAGGGGCTAGGAGGGAGAGGGGCTAGGGGCGGGAGAAGCTGGAGGGAGAGGGGCTAGGAGGGAGAGGGGCTAGGAGGGAGGGGGCTAGCGGGGGAAAGGGACTAGGGGCGGGAGAGGCTGGAGGGAGAGGGGCTTGGGGGAGAGGGATTAGGGGCGGGAGAAGCTGGAGGGAGAGGGGCTAGGAGGGAGAGGGGCTAGGGGCGGGAGAAGCTGGAGGGAGAGGGGCTAGGGGCGGGAGAGGCTGGAGGGAGGGGGCTAGGGGCGGGAGAAGCTGGAGGGAGGTGGGCTAGGGGCGGGAGAGGCTGGAGGGAGGGGGCTAGAGCGGGAGAAGCTGGAGGGAGAGAGGCTAGGAGGGAGAGGGGCTAGGGGTGGGAGAAGCTGGAGGGAGAGAGCCTAGGAGGGAGAGGGGCTAGGGGCGGGAGAGGCTGGAGGGAGGGGGGCTAGGGGCGGGAGAAGCTGGAGGGAGGGGGGCTAGGGGCGGGAGAGGCTGGAGGGAGGGGGCTAGAGCGGGAGAAACTGGAGGGAGAGGGGCTAGGAGGGAGAGGGGCTAGGAGGGAGGGGGGCTGGAGGGAAAGGGCCTAGGGGCGGGAGAAGCTGGAGGGAGAGGGGCTAGGAGGGAGAGGGGCTAGGGGCAGGAGAAGCTGGAGGGAGAGGGTCTAGGAGGGAGAGGGGCTAGGGGCAGGAGAAAATGGAGGGAGAGGGGCTAGGAGGGAGAGGGGCTAGGGGCGGGAGAAGCTGGAGGGAGAGGGGCAAGGAGGGAGAGGGGATAGGGGCGGGAGAAGCTGGAGGGAGAGGGGCTAGGTCGGAGTGGGGCTAGTAGGGAGAGGGGCTAGTAGGGAGAGGGGCTAGGTGGGAGGGGGCTAGGAGGGAGGGGGCTCGGAGGGAAAGGGATTAGGGGCGGGAGAAACTGGAGGGAGAGGGGCTAGGAGGGAGAGGGGCTAGGAGGGAGGGAGGCTCGGAGGGAAAGGGACTAGGGGCGGGAGAGGCTGGAGGGAGAGGGGCTTGGGGCGGGAGAGGCTGGAGGGAGGGGGCTAGGGGCGGGAGAAGCTGGAGGGAGGGGAGCTAGGGGCGGGAGAGGCTGGAGGGAGGGGGGCTAGGGGCGGGAGAAGCTGGAGGGAGAGAGGCTAGGAGGGAGAGCGGCTAGGGGTGGGAGAAGCTGGAGGGAGAGAGGCTAGGAGGGAGAGGGGCTAGGAGGGAGTGGGGCTAGGAGGGAGAGGGGCTAGGGGCGGGAGAAGCTGGAGGGAGAGGGGCTAGGAGGGAGAGGGGCTAGGAGGGAGAGGGGCTAGGAGGGAGAGGGGCTAGGAGGGAGGGGGCTCGGAGGGAAAGGGACTAGGGGCGGGAGAGGCTGGAGGGAGAGGGGCTAGGGGTGGGAGAAGCTGGAGGGAGAGGGGCTAGGAGGGAGAGGGGCTAGGAGGGAGGGGGGCTAGGAGGGAAAGGGACTAGGGGCGGGAGAGGCTGGAGGGAGAGGGGCTAGGGGCGGGAGAAGCTGGAGGGAGAGGGGCTAGGAGGGAGAGGGGCTAGGGGGAGAGGGACTAGGGGCGGGAGAAGCTGGAGGGAGAGGGGCATGGAGGGAGAGGGGCTAGGAGGGAGGGGGCTCGGAGGGAAAGGGACTAGGGGCGGGAGAGGCTGGAGGGAGAGGGGCTTGGGGCGGGAGAGGCTGGAGGGAGAGGGGCTTGGGGCGGGAGAGGCTGGAGGGAGGGGGGCTAGGGGCGGGAGAAGCTGGAGGGAGGGGAGCTAGGGGCGGGAGAAGCTGGAGGGAGAGGGGCTAGGAGGGAGAGGGGCTAGGGGGAGAGGGGCTAGTGGCGGGAGAAGCTGGAGGGAGAGGGGCATGGAGGGAGAGGGGCTAGGAGGTAGGGGGCTAGGATGGAGAGGGGCTAGGGGTGGGTGAAGCTGGAGGGAGACGGGCTAGGAGGGAGGGGGCTAGGAGGAAAGGACTAGGGGCGGGAGAGGCTGGAGGGAGAGGGGCTAGGAGGGAGAGGGGATAGGTGCGGGAGAAGCTGGAGGGAGAGGGGCTAGGTGGGAGAGGGGCTAGGAGGGGGGGGGGCTCGGGGGGAAAGGGACTAGGGGCGGGAGAGGCTGGAGGGAGAGGGGCTTTGGGCGGGAGAGGCTGGAGGGAGGGGGGCTAGGGGCGGGAGAAGCTGGAGGGAGGGGGGCTAGGGGCGGGAGAGGCTGGAGGGAGAGGGGCTAGGGGCGGGAGAAGCTAGAGGGAGAGAGGCTAGGAGGGAGAGGGGCTAGGGGTGGGAGAAGCTGGAGGGAGATAGGCTAGGAAGGAGAGGGGCTAGGAGGGAGGGGGCTAGGAGGGAGAGGGGCTAGGGGCGGGAGAAGCTGGAGGGAGAGGGGCTAGGGAAGGGAGAAGCTGGAGGGAGAGGGGCTAGGGGTGGGAGAAGCTGGAGGGAGAGGGGCTCGGGACGGGAGAAGCTGGAGGGAGAGGGGCTAGGAGGGAGAGGGGCTAGGGGCGGGAGAAGCTAGAGGGAGAGGGGCAATTAGGGAGAGGGGCTAGGGGTGGGAGAAGCTGGAGGGAGAGGGGCTAGGAGGGGTACAGGGACATAGGCTTGCTCCGATACAGACAGAACAATGGACTGAAATAGAGATACAGTGTATATAGACAGGGATGAAGAAAGGTAGAAGGAGAGGCCAAAGACGGGAAAGAGCAGTGAGCTCTGGGTGCTCTGGGTGCTCTGGGTGCTCTGGGTGCTCTGGGTGCTCTGGGTGCTCACTGCTTGGGCTCTCAAGTGGACAGAGATAGAGAGAAAGATAGAGATGAAGGGGTTTGGAAATAGTTAGGTGAGAGAATTTAGAGGTCAATGTTGACTCAGACAAATGACGAGAAAATTGAGAACGACAAATTGGGAGAAGGAGGGGAGAAATGGAGAGAAGGGGGGATGAGAAGGAAAGTTCATCTGAGATGGCATGCGGCGTGTTTTCTTCTGTGGTACACATCCAGCCCATCGATCTCTGTTCACATGCCAGTTCTGTCTGGTGTAATCTCTAATTAAATGCACTTGAGCTGAGACTGCGGCATCTTAACCTAGTCTACAGTTGTTTCAATGAACATTTGAGGGACGAAGAATAACCTCATTCAGAGATGTGACTTCAGATCAATTATATCATTTCTTATTTTCTGAACTATTATCTTTTTCTTTCGTCATTGAAATTGACCCCAAACCAGGGTCTTCATTCTCCTCCTGACCATTGTTGTGCTGATCACATTTATGCTCTATAACGTTACATTTATGTTGTTTTAGGTTGTGTCTGGAAGGGACCTGGATCTAGCTGTCGCTGGACATCACATAGAGAACCTGGCTGGTCTAAAACCTTGGATGACAGAGGTAAATTGTAATATGCCAAGGTAGGAACCATATCCTTGAGGCAGCTGTCACAGTGGTACTACGCTGTCATGACCATGATAACGACAACAGACATTATATTTCAGTATTTCATGACAGCCAACAGTTATCCGTATTGTTCTGATGTAAGTCAGGTGTGTGTCTGATGTATGTAATTAATCTGTATTGTTCTGATGTAAGTCAGGTGTGTGTCTGATGTATGTAATTCATCTGTATTGTTCTGATGTAAATCAGGTGTGTGTCTGATGTATGTAATTCATCTGTATTGTTCTGATGTAAGTCAGGTGTGTGTCTGATGTATGTAATTCATCCGTATTGTTCTGATGTAAGTCAGGTGTGTGTCTGATGTATGTAATTCATCCGTATTGTTCTGATGTAAGTCAGGTGTGTGTCTGATGTATGTAATTAATCTGTATTGTTCTGATGTAAGTCAGGTGTGTGTCTGATGTATGTAATTCATCTGTATTGTTCTGATGTAAGTCAGGTGTGTGTCTGATGTATGTAATTCATCCGTATTGTTCTGATGTAAGTCAGGTGTGTGTCTGATGTATGTAATTAATCTGTATTGTTCTGATGTAAGTCAGGTGTGTGTCTGATGTATGTAATTCATCTGTATTGTTCTGATGTAAGTCAGGTGTGTGTCTGATGTATGTAATTCATCCGTATTGTTCTGATGTAAGTCAGGTGTGTGTCTGATGTATGTAATTCATCTGTATTGTTCTGATGTAAGTCAGGTGTGTGTCTGATGTATGTAATTCATCTGTATTGTTCTGATGTAAATCAGGTGTGAAGCCTTCCATGTGACCCACAATCCTTCTGACGTGTCTCTGTAGACTACTGCTGAGAGTTCCAGAGGTTATGACTATAAAACAGAACTGAGCTTGAAATCACACTCAAACTGAGCTTGGAATCACACTCAAACTGAGCTTGGAATCACACTCAAACTGAGCTTGGAATCACACTCAAACTGAGCTTGGAATCACACTCAAACTGAGCTTGGAATCACACTCAAACTGAGCTTGGAATCACACTCTAACTGAGCTTGGAATCACACTCAAACTGAGCTTGGAATCACACTCAAACTGAGCTTGGAATCACACTCAAACTGAGCTTGGAATCACACTCAAACTGAGCTTGGAATCACACTCAAACTGAGCTTGGAATCACACTCAAACTGAGCTTGGAATCACACTCAAACTGAGCTTGGAATCACACTCTCCTTGGAAAAACAGTTTTTATTTTTCTATATATCAGCATCTGTGAGCAGTAGTTACAAGGGATGTAACTTTAGTAGCCTGTCATGGCAGAAATATAAATACACCAAATAATCCCCTCCGGCTTCTCGTGCTGTCCTTCCGCTATACCTTCATTATGTTCATTCATGTATTCCTGTTTCTCAACGACTGACTGACAAATTGCCCACCGGTTGGCCAGCTTCCCATACTAATAATTAAATGGGCGGACATCTTTTCTGCGTGACAAACGGTTGTTTCTTCCGGCTGATTAGCCACGCTCGCGATGAGTTATTGATCCCTCTCCGCACACAGGCCTATGTAGGACTCTAAACAAGATGTTTCACTTTCACTAATCCACAGAGCAAGAGTTGTTTTGGCTTTATTGTGTTGTCATTTACCAGCACAACAGATGCCGATATTTCTTTCAGCGAGACTGGCCTCTGCCAATAGGTCTAGATCATTATGGCACAGGAAGAGTTACCTCCGCATTGGTAGTCCTTTTCCCCCCTCAATTGCTACTGTCCCATGTAGTCAGAGTAACAGTGATGTGGCCGGTCTCTGAGGAAAGGTTGACAGCAGTATTGAACGTTTGACTGAAGCCTCGCAAATCGATGTTTGTGTCTTTTGGACGAACATCATATATAGCAGTGAGTTTGTGAGATCGTGTTGGATGTGGCATCCCACAGGAGTCATATGAACTGCTGATGGCTGCTCTAAGGGAGGAACAGTTTAACCTGCGCCTCTGAATCACTTATATATGATGTTTCTAGTCTCTTTTGACAGGCAGTGAAGTCTGGAGAACCTCAAAGCCACAGATTGAACCAAGATGGTCTCTCCTCCTCCTCCTGAATCCTGGAGCATTTGATTTGGACATTCTGTGACCATGACCAAATCTGGAAACTGTTACTCTCTTTGTCCCAGATCAGAATTTTAGTGGGCCCATGTGGAATGATGTCTCTGCAGCCAAGGTCTTACTGCAGAGGAGGGAGATGGTCTCCATCACTGTGATGAGCAGATCAGTGGAACTATTGGACATATCCGTCTTGTCTTCTTTCTCCCAGATGCTGAGAGGGTTATAAAGCATTTATTCAATGTAACTTTAGTTTAACATCTATAATGATCATTTTAATGTAATAGTTATGTAATACTTACAGTATTGGTGTAGGATGCAATATATTTAGTGTCAAATCACTTGACAATCACAAAAAATAAACCCTTATACTCTGAAACAAGCCCAGAGAGGAAAGCCACATGAAAATGGTCAAATAAATGGCATGTTCTCCCAAGGCAGAAGGAAATAGTGCTTATATTCCCTGTTGGGTAGTTTATACTATCATGCATAATCTAAATCCTTAACCTCGACCGTGTGGTGCAGTGGTCTAAGGCACTGCATCGCGGTGCTTGAGGCGTCACTACAAACCCAGGTTCGATCCCAGACTGTGTTGCAGCCGGCCACCTCTCCCAAGTCCGTACGGGAGTTGCAGCGATGGGACAAGACTGTAACTACCAATTGGGGAGAAAAAGGGGTAAAAAATAAAAATAAGCCCAAACCTCCTTGGTTGCTGCAAGCACTTTGGTGATGATTGCAAAAATGGCTGACATCTGCTCTCTGGTGGTTATGTGTTGCTAAAGCACCCTCCCTCTACTCTACCCAGACAAGCACCCTAGAAAAAGCTTATCCTGCCCTTGGGCTGGAAAGGCCAAGGGCAGGGAAACATGTTCTGAATGATGGGATGTATATTTTAATTGAACCCGGCGCGTAGGTACGGGTGGGCCTGGGTGGGTGCAGGCCCACCTGCTGGGAGACAGGCCCATCCTGCTGGGAGACAGGCCCACCTGCTGGGAGACAGGCCCATCCTGCTGGGAGACAGGCCCATCCCGCTGGGAGACAGGCCCATCCCGCTGGGAGACAGGCCCATCCCGCTGGGAGACAGGCCCATCCCGCTGGGAGACAGGCCCATCCCGCTGGGAGACAGGCCCATCCCGCTGGGAGACAGGCCCATCCCGCTGGGAGACAGGCCCATCCTGCTGGGAGACAGGCCCACCTGCTGGGAGACAGGCCCATCCTGCTGGGAGACAGGCCCATCCTGCTGGGAGACAGGCCCACCCGCTGGGAGACAGGCCCATCCCGCTGGGAGACAGGCCCACCCGCTGGGAGACAGGCCCATCCCGCTGGGAGACAGGCCCATCCCGCTGGGAGACAGGCCCATCCTGCTGGGAGACAGGCCCATCCTTCTGGGAGACAGGCCCATCCTTCTGGGAGACAGGCCCATCCTGCTGGGAGACAGGCCCATCCCGCTGGGAGACAGGCCCATCCTGCTGGGAGACAGGCCCATCCTTCTGGGAGACAGGCCCATCCTTCTGGGAGACAGGCCCATCCTGCTGGGAGACAGGCCCATCCTTCTGGGAGACAGGCCCATCCCGCTGGGAGACAGGCCCATCCCGCTGGGAGACAGGCCCATCCTGCTGGGAGACAGGCCCATCCTGCTGAGAGACAGGCCCATCCTGCTGGGAGACAGGCCCATCCTGCTGGGAGACAGGCCCATCCAATCAGATTGAGATGAAAAAAATAAAGGATGGTGTTTACTTGTCAGTGTTCCAAATGGGACATTCTTTGTCTTTTACCTTAAACATGCAAATGCCATCAGATAGAATTCATAGCAAGCAGTGCACTGGGTTAGTCATATTTGATGAACTGCAATGACATTCACTCTCATAGTATGGGTTGCCAAAAATAACTACCTGAAAGCCACAACCCCAATTTGCCACAAATATGACTGCATTGAAGCATATGTCAATGTGCTTCTTTGGCTATATGCACCATGCCACTGCCTATGTCATTTGTTTATTTAGCAAACAAGACAGCTCATAACCCAGTGCCTTTATCACAGTTAACACACCTATATTTTAGCTTTAATTGCAGGAAATTAAACATTTTCTCTCAGCCTCATGGCAAAATGTGCAAAAATATGTTTTGGGGGGACACCCACCAACGAATTTCTGTCTATGCCACTGAATTGAACTGTTTCATAAAACCATGCCTCCATTCTCTCTCTCTTTGCTGTGCTGATCATGAACTTTCACATTCAAAAGCTGTTAGAGGCAATAATGAAGTATTTCTTCCATCTCTCTTTCTCTCTCTCTCTCCTCTCTCTCTCTCTCTCTCTCTCTCTCTCTACTCTATCTTTCCCGCTCTCCCTCTCTCCCTCTCATATACACATTTCTCTCTCTATCTCTCTCTCTCTCTCTCTCTATTTCAGGAGCAGGAGGTTAGGAAGTGCAGCTCAGTTTCCACCTCATTTTGTGGGCAGTGAGCACATAGCCTGTCTTCTCTTGAGAGCCATGTCTGCCTATGGCGGCCTTTCTCAATAGCAAGGCTATGCTCACTGAGTCTGTACATAGTCAAAGCTTTCCTTAATTTTGGGTCAGTCACAGTGGTCAGGTATACTGCCACTGTGTACTCTCTGTGTAGGGCCAAATAGCATTCTCGTTTGCTCTGTTTTTTTGTAAATTCTTTCCAATGTGTCTCTCTCTCCCTCTCATGTACACATTTCTCTCTGTCTCTCTCTCTCTACTCTATCTTTCCCGTTCTCCCTCTCATGTACACATTTCTCTCTCTCTATTTCTCTCTCTCTCCCTCCCTCTCTCTCTCTCTATTTATCTCTCTCTATTTATCTCTCTCTATTTCTCTCTCTCTCTCTCTCTCTCTCTCTCTATTTCTCTCTCTATTTCTCTCTCTCTCTCTCTCTTTCTCTCTCTCTCTTTCTCTCTCTCTCTCTTTCTCTCTCTCTCTCTCTCTCTCTCTCTCTCTCTCTCTTTCTCTCTATTTCTCTCTCTCTCTCTCCTCTATCTTTCCTGCTCCCCTTCTCTCCCTCTCATGTACACATCTCTCTCTCTCTCTCTCTCTCTCTCTCTCTCTCTCTCTCTCTCTCTCTCTCTCTCTCTCTCTCTCTCTCTCTCTCTAATTCTCTCTCTCTCTATTTCTCTCTCTCTCTATTTTTCTCTCTCTATTTCTCTCTCTATTTCTCTCTCTATTTCTCTATCTTTCTTTCTCTTTCTCTCTCTCTCTCTCTCTCTCTCTCTCTCTCTCTCTCTCTCTCTCTCTCTCTCGCTTTCTCTCTATTTCTCTCTCTCTCTCTCCTCTATCTTTCCTGCTCCCCTTCTCTCCCTCTCATGTACACATTTCTCTATCTTTCTCTCTCTCTCCTCTCTCTCTCCCTCTCATCTCTCTCACTCTTCTCTCTCTCTCTCTCTCTCTCTCTCTCTCTCTCTCTCTCTCTCTCTCTCTCTCTCTCTCTCTCTCTCTCTCTCCCTCTCATGTACACATTTCTCTCTCTCTCTCTCTCTCTCTCTCTCTCTCTCTCTCTCTCTCTCTCTCTCCCTCTCTCTCTCTCTCCCTCTCATGTACACATTCTCTCTCTCTCTCTCTCTCTCTCTCTCTCTCTCTCTCTCTCTCTCTCTCTCTCTCTCTCTCTCCTCTATCTTTCCCGCTACCCTTCTCTCCCTCTCATGTACACATTTCTCTCTCTCTCCCTCTCATGTACACATTTCTCTCTCTCTATATATTTCTCTCTCTCACTGCCTGGAGAGAATTTTCCATCGATCAATTACAATCAGTGTACCTTTCTCACACTATGCAAGGACAGACTGACGGCTAGATGAACCAGTGGCATAACGGTACAAGCCCACAGCTAATGTATTGAATCACTGGTAGTCCTTTTAATCCTTCATATCTAATTCGCACAGTGAGGTGATCATTCACTCCTTATTATGATTGTACAGTATGTGATTCATTTGCTAACTTTAGCCAGAGAAAAGTTAATACTTTATTGCCCAGCATCATGATATGACGTTATTGGTTTCAGCCCCTAACCTCCTTTCCATCACCTTCCAGTGCGCTGCTGGTTGTCTGATCCTATTTGCATTAGATGACAGAGGCCTTGGTGAATTTGACCGAGATTAAAACAGATGAAGTTTTAGTAAACACACACACACACATCCTACACATACATACACAGACACACAGCCTACACATACACACACACAGCCTACACATACATACACAAACGCCTCCTACACATACATACACACACGCCTCCTACACATACATACACACATGCCTCCTACACATACATACACACATCCTACACATACATACACACACGCCTCCTACACATACATACACACACGCCTCCTACACATACATACACACACGCCTCCTACACATACATACACACACGCCTCCTACACATACATACACACATCCTACACATACATACACACACACCTCCTACACATACATACACACACGCCTCCTACACATACATACACACATCCTACACATACATACATACACACATCCTACACATACATACACACACGCCTCCTACATATACATACACACATCCTACACATACATACATTTACATTACATTACATTACATTTACATTTACATTTAAGTCATTTAGCAGACGCTCTTATCCAGAGCGACTTACAAATTGGTGCATTCACCTTATGACATCCAGTAGAATAGTCACTTTACAATAGTGCATCTAAATCTTAAAGGGGGGTGAGAAGGATTACTTATCCTATCCTAGGTATTCCTTAAAGAGGTGGGGTTTCAGGTGTCTCCGGAAGGTGGTGATTGACTCCGCTGTCCTGGCGTCGTGAGGGAGTTTGTTCCACCATTGGGGGCCAGAGCAGCGAACAGTTTTGACTGGGCTGAGCGGGAACTGTACTTCATCAGTGGTAGGGAGGCGAGCAGGCCAGAGGTGGATGAACGCAGTGCCCTTGTTTGGGTGTAGGGCCTGATCAGAGCCTGGAGGTACTGAGGTGCCGTTCCCCTCACAGCTCCGTAGGCAAGCACCATGGTCTTGTAGCAGATGCGAGCTTCAACTGGAAGCAAGTGGAGAGAGCGGAGGAGCGGGGTGACGTGAGAGAACTTGGGAAGGTTGAACACCAGACGGGCTGCGGCGTTCTGGATGAGTTGTAGGGGTTTAATGGCACAGGCAGGGAGCCCAGCCAACAGCGAGTTGCAGTAGTCCAGACGGGAGATGACAAGTGCCTCGATTAGGACCTGCGCCGCTTCCTGTGTGAGGCAGGGTCGTACTCTGCGGATGTTGTAGAGCATGAACCTACAGGAACGGGCCACCGCCTTGATGTTAGTTGAGAACGACAGGGTGTTGTCCAGGATCACGCCAAGGTTCTTAGCGCTCTGGGAGGAGGACACAATGGAGTTGTCAACCGTGATGGCGAGATCATGGAACGGGCAGTCCTTCCCGGGAGGAAGAGCAGCTCCGTCTTGCCGAGGTTCAGCTTGAGGTGGTGATCCGTCATCCACACTGATATGTCTGCCAGACATGCAGAGATGCGATTCGCCACCTGGTCATCAGAAGGGGGAAAGGAGAAGATTAATTGTGTGTCGTCTGCATAGCAATGATAGGAGAGACCATGTGAGGTTATGACAGAGCCAAGTGACTTGGTGTATAGCGAGAATAGGAGAGGGCCTAGAACAGAGCCCTGGGGGACACCAGTGGTGAGAGCGCGTGGTGAGGAGACAGATTCTCGCCACGCCACCTGGTAGGAGCGACCTGTCAGGTAGGACGCAATCCAAGCGTGGGCCGCGCCGGAGATGCCCAACTCGGAGAGGGTGGAGAGGAGGATCTGATGGTTCACAGTATCGAAGGCAGCCGATAGGTCTAGAAGGATGAGAGCAGAGGAGAGAGAGTTTAGCTTTAGCGGTGCGGAGCGCCTCCGTGATACAGAGAAGAGCAGTCTCAGTTGAATGACTAGTCTTGAAACCTGACTGATTTGGATCAAGAAGGTCATTCAGAGAGAGATAGCGGGAGAGCTGGCCAAGGACGGCACGTTCAAGAGTTTTGGAGAGAAAAGAAAGAAGGGATACTGGTCTGTAGTTGTTGACATCGGAGGGATTGAGTGTAGGTTTTTTCAGAGGGGGTGCAACTCTCGCTCTCTTGAGGACGGAAGGGACGTAGCCAGCGGTCAGGGATGAGTTGATGAGCGAGGTGAGGTAAGGGAGAAGGTCTCCGGAAATGGTCTGGAGAAGAGAGGAGGGGATAGGGTCAAGCGGGCAGGTTGTTGGGCGGCCGGCCGTCACAAGACGCGAGATTTCATCTGGAGAGAGAGGGGAGAAAGAGGTCAGAGCACAGGGTAGGGCATTGTGAGCAGAACCAGCGGTGCCGTTTGACTTAGCAAACGAGGATCGGATGTCGTCAACCTTCTTTTCAAAATGGTTGACGAAGTCATCTGCAGAGAGGGAGGAGGGGGGAGGGGGAGGAGGATTCAGGAGTGAGGAGAAGGTGGCAAAGAGCTTCCTAGGGTTAGAGGCAGATGCTTGGAATTTAGAGTGGTAGAAAATGGCTTTAGCAGCAGAGACAGAGGAGGAAAATGTAGAGAGGAGGGAGTGGAAGGATGCCAGGTCCGCAGGGAGGCGAGTTTTCCTCCATTTCCGCTCAGCTGCCCGGAGCCCTGTTCTGTGAGCTCGCAATGAGTCGTCGAGCCACGGGGCGGGAGGGGAGGACCGCGCCGGCCTGGAGGATAGGGGACATAGAGAGTCAAAGGATGCAGAAAGGGAGGAGAGGAGGGTTGAGGAGGCAGAATCAGGAGATAGGTTGGAGAAGGTATGAGCAGAGGGAAGAGATGATAGGATGGAAGAAGAGAGAGTAGCGGGGGAGAGAGAGCGAAGGTTGGGACGG
Organism: Oncorhynchus keta; assembly: GCF_023373465.1. Lineage (NCBI taxonomy): Eukaryota > Metazoa > Chordata > Actinopteri > Salmoniformes > Salmonidae > Oncorhynchus > Oncorhynchus keta. The sequence goes on from NW_026288052.1 coordinate 605,147, forward strand.
CGTGATACCATCCGAGTAGGGGCAGTGTGGGAGGTGTTAGATGAGAGCGAGAGGGAAAAGGATACAAGGTAGGTCGGAGACTTGGAGGGGAGTTGCAATGAGGTTAGTGGAAGAACAGCATCTAGTAAAGATGAGGTCGAGCGTATTGCCTGCCTTGTGAGTAGGGGGGAAGGTGAGAGGGTGAGGTCAAAAGAGGAGAGGAGTGGAAAGAAGGAGGCAGAGAGGAATGAGTCAAAGGTAGACGTGGGGAGGTTAAAGTCGCCCAGTACTGTGAGAGGTGAGCCGTCCTCAGGAAAGGAGCTTATCAAGGTATCAAGCTCATTGATGAACTCTCCGAGGAACCTGGAGGGCGATAAATGATAAGGATGTTAAGCTTGAAAGGGCTGGTAACTGTGACAGCATGGAATTCAAAGGAGGCGATAGACAGATGGGTGAGGGGAGAAAGAGAGAATGACCACTTGGGAGAGATGAGGATCCCGGTGCCACCACCCCGCTGACCAGAAGCTCTCGGGGTGTGCGAGAACACGTGGGCGGACGAAGAGAGAGCAGTAGGAGTAGCAGTGTTGTCTGTGGTGATCCATGTTTCCGTCAGTGCCAAGAAGTCGAGGGACTGGAGGGAGGCATAGGCTGAGATGAACTCTGCCTTGTTGGCCGCAGATCGGCAGTTCCAGAGGCTACCGGAGACCTGGAACTCCACGTGGGTCGTGCGCGCTGGGACCACCAGATTAGGGTGGCCGCGGCCACGCGGTGTGGAGCGTTTGTATGGTCTGTGCAGAGAGGAGAGAACAGGGATAGACAGACACATAGTTGACAGGCTACAGAAGAGGCTACGCTAATGCAAAGGAGATTGGAATGACAAGTGGACTACACGTCTCGAATGTTCAGAAAGTTAAGCTTACGTAGCAAGAATCTTATTGACTAAAATTATAAAAATGATACAGTACTGCTGAAGTAGGCTAGCTGGCAGTAGCTGCGTTGTTGACACTACACTAATCAAGTCGTTCCGTTGAGTGTAATAGTTTCTGCAGTGCTGCTATTCGGGGGCTAGCTGGCTAGCTAGCAGTGTTGTTTACGTTACGTTGCGTTAAAAGAACGACAATAGCTGGCTAGCTAACCTAGAAAATCGCTCTAGACTACACAATTATCTTTGATACAAAGACGGCTATGTAGCTAGCTATGTAGCTAGCTACGATCAAACAAATCAAACCGTTGTACTGTAATGAAATGAGATGAAATGAAAATGTGATACTACCTGTGAATGCGACACATCCTACACATACATACACACACGCCTCCTACACATACATACACACACGCCTCCTACATATACATACACACATCCTACACATACATACACACACACACACACACACACACACAGCCTATACATACATACACACATGCCTCCTAAAACATACACACACACATCCTACACATACATACACACACACATCCTACACATACATACACACATGCCTCCTACACATACATACACACACACACAGCCTACACATACATACACACACGCCTCCTACACATACATACACACACGCCTCCTACACATACACACACACACACCTCCTGCACATACATACACACACACAGCCTACACATACATACACACACGCCTCCTACACACACATACACACACGCCTCCTACACATACATACACACACACATCCTACACATACATACACACATGCCTCCTACACATACATACACACACGCCTCCTACACACACATACACACACGCCTCCTACACATTCATACACACACACCTCCTACACACACATACACACACGCCTCCTACACATACATACACACACGCCTCCTGCACATACACACACACACAGCCTACACATACATACACACACACACAGCCTACACATACATACACACACGCCTCCTGCACATACATACACACACACAGCCTACACATACATACACACATGCCTCCTACACATACATACACACACACACACAGCCTACACATACATACACACACGCCTCCTACACATACATACACACAGGCCTCCTACACATACACACACACACACACCTCCTGCACATACATACACACACACAGCCTACACATACATACACACACGCCTCCTACACACACATACACACACGCCTCCTACACATACATACACACACACCTCATACACATACATACACACACGCCTCCTACACATACATACACACACGCCTCCTACACACACATACACACACGCCTCCTACACATACATACACACACACCTCCTACACACACATACACACACGCCTCCTACACATACATACACACACGCCTCCTACACATACATACACACACGCCTCCTACACATACATACACACACACCTCCTACACATACATACACACACGCCTCCTGCACATACATACATACACACCTCCTGCACAATGACCTTTTATTTGCATGACAAACATTTACATTATTAATGACACCAGAAATGAAGGTAACAAAATGTGTTTTAGCTGCTGAGCAACCTACCCATTTCACAATGCCTCTTCATCGACGTTGTATGACCAATATTCTCCACTTTACATTTAAACTTTAGACAATAAAATCATATGAAAAATGTATTAGTTTTACTGTCACACCATTAGTTTTACTGTCACAACACAGCACAGGTGGGGGATATTTGAAGTAGCCAGTTGTTGCTGGAGGGAGAAGGAGCCAGTCAGAGCGCACGACGAGACGTGGCCGGTAGCAGTCAGTCAACGAGGGTAATATCCTGGTGTGAGCCAGTGCACGGGCATACAGAGCGAGAGGAGCGCACCCGTCCCGGACACTTTACATTAGGCTGGCTACCTCCTGTGTTACAAATTCATATATGAAGAAAAGCAATCAGGTGGTTCTGAATGGTGAATAAAAGGTGAATAAAACGGTGAGTGATAAAAAAATTTGAATTAAATAAGTTGCCAAAATACATCAATTTGATCATTATACTTTTGCTGTTTTAACCGATATAACTGTTTTGACATTTGCGCACAGGCTTCCATAAATGGTAGCATCATGGACATTAGAAATAACCTGCTGTTGTTCATCGTTGACAAACCACAAACATATATTATATAGTTTATGTCGCAGTGGAATAATGTCTGTTTACACTGTTTTAAAGTTCTCTGTTAGAAACATGCAGATAGTAGACACTTGAAAATGCCTTGCCTCTTAATTATTTGACAATTGTTTTGTACAGTGTTTTTCAATGTAAATCTGTCAATTTTCGTATTGGGCAGGTTTTTATTTCCGAGGAAGCAACTATAAACAGCCTCGTCTGTTTTGCATTTTGTGTATTTTTAGTTGGCGACATGTTATTAATAGCCATCTGTTTTGGTCGGGATCCTCACTAGAATAGTGGGAACATATTGTACAAAGGGATTTGGTGGAACTGTCCTTCAAAGTGACAGATTTTCACCCCACTGCAGACATATCTGTACATTGTATACTGATAGGTTAAAGGAAAAGGGAAAGAAAGGCCTGTATTGCTGTGTTTTTATGGCTGATTATTTTGGGTAATGGAGAAACATTCCTAAAAAAACCACAGGCTTTTATAATTTGACAGGGTTTCTATGTGACCTCTGTCTGTGACTGGGCTGTTGGGAAGAACCTTACTTTATTATTTTGTAGTTATTTAAAGTATAATTGAAGGTCAGAACTGTATTACCTACTCTTACTGTAGGCCAAACAATCAGAATTTGGATGATGATAATGCTGAAATCGTCTCCATTTACATCATCATAAGTTATGTTGTTATCTGTGTGTGGTTCGCTGGGCCATGTGAGCCAGTGTTTGGCAGCTCTGTAAGAGGGAGTGCTGTATTTGGACTTGGGGCCAAGGATTACCCCTCTACCATCCACCCTGTCCATTGAAGCTAGGGATATAGTGAGAGGTCAGAGAGATGGAAAGGGGAGAAAAATATATAGTTTCACAGACTTACATGCCACCTTGCGTGCCAAATCTCTCTCGGTCATTATCAGATGATTGAGTTCTGTGAAGCACAGCAAGAGATGAGGAATGAGAGAGAGAGAGAGAGAGAGAGAGAGAGAGAGAGAGAGAGAGAGAGAGAGAGAGAGAGAGAGAGAGAGAGGGAATTACAGAGAGAAAGAGAAGGACAGAGAGAGAGAGAGAGAGAGAGAGAGAGAGAGAGAGAGAGAGAGAGAGAGAGAGAGAGAGAGAGAGAGACAGAGAGAGAGAGAGAGAGAGAAATTAGAGAGAGAAAGAGAAGGACACAGAGAGAGAGGAGGACATAGAGAGAGAAATTGAAGGACAGAGAGAGAGAGGGGAATTACAGAGAGAGAGAGGGGAATTGCAGAGAGAGAGAGAGAGAGAGAGAGAGAGAGAGAGAGAGAGAGAGAGAGGTATTACAGAGAGAGAGGAATTACAGAGAGAAAAAGAAACAGAGAGAGAGAGGAGGAATTACAGAGAGAATGAGAGGGACACAGAGAGAGAGAGGAGGAATTAGAGAGAAAGAGAAGGACACAGGGAGAGAGAGGAGGAATTGCAGAGAGAAATAGGACATGGAGAGAGAGAGAGGAGGAATTACAGAGTGAAAGATAAGGACACAGAGAGAGAGGAAGAATTGCAGAGAGAAATAGGACATGGAGAGAGAGAGAGGAGTTACACAGAGAAAGAGAAGTACACACAGAGAGGAATTACAGAGAGAAATAGGACACGGAGAGAGAGAGAGGAGTTACACAGAGAAAGAGAAGTACACACAGAGAGGAATTACAGAGAGAAAGAGGACACAGAGAGAGAGGAGGAATTACAGAGTGAAAGATAAGGACACAGAGAGAGAGAGAGGAGGAATGAGAGAGAGAAAGAGAAGGACACACAGAGGGAAAGGAGGAATTAGAGAGAAAGAGAAGGACACAGGGAGAGAGAGGAGGAATTGCAGAGAGAAAGAGAAGTGCACACAGAGAGGAATTATATAGAGAAAGAGGACACAGAGAGAGAGGAGGAATGAGACAAAGAGAGAGAGAGGAATTACAGAGAGACAGAGAAGGACAGATAGAGAGAGAGGAGGAATTACTGAGTGTAAGATAAGCACACACAGAGAGAGAGAGAGAGAGAGAGAGAGAGAGAGAGAGAGAGAGAGAGAGAGGAGGAATTACAGAGAGAAAGAAGGACACACAGAGAGAGAGAGAGAGAGAGAGAGAGAGAGATAGAGAGAGAGAGGGAGGAATTACAGAGAGAAAGAAGGACACACAGAGACAGAGAGAGAGAGAGAGAGAGAGAGAGAGAGAGAGAGAGAGAGAGAGAGAGAGAGAGAGAGAGAGGAATTACAGCGAGAAAGAGAAGGACACAGAGAGAGAAAGAGAAGGACACAGATAGAGAGAGAGAGACAGAGAGAGAGAGAGAGAGGGGAAGGAATTACAGAGAGAAAGAGAAGGACACAGAGAGAGAGAGGAGGACATAGAGAGAGAAATTGAAGGACACAGAGAGAGAGAGAGGAATTAGAGAGAGAAAGAGAAGGACAGAGAGAGAGAGGAATTACAGAGAGGAAGAAGGACACACAGAGAGAGAGAGAGAGAGAGAGAGAGAGAGAGAGAGAGAGAGAGAGAGAGAGAGAGAGAGAGAGAGAGAGAGAGGATTTACAGCGAGAAAGAGAAGGACACAGAGAGAGGAAGAGAAGGACACAGAGGGAGAGAGAGAGAGAGAGAGAGAGAGAGAGGAATTACAGCGAGAAAGAGAAGGACACAGAGAGAGGAAGAGAAGGACACAGAGAGAGAGAGAGAGAGAGAGAGAGAGAGAGAGAGAGAGAGAGAGAGAGAGAGGGGAGGAATTACAGAGAGAAAGAGAAGGACACAGAGAGAGAGAGGAGGACATAGAGAGAGAAATTGAAGGACACAGAGAGAGAGGGGAATTAGAGAGAGAAAGAGAAGGACACACAGAGAGAGAGAGAGAGAGAGGAAGAGAGAGGAGGAATTAGGGAGAAAGAGAAGGACACAGGGAACAAGAGGAGGAATTGCAGAGAGAAAGGGGACACTGAGAGATAGAGGAGTTACACAGAGAAAGAGAAGTACACACAGAGAGGAATTACAGAGAGAGAGAGAGAGAGAGAGAGAGAGAGAGAGAGAGAGAGAGAGAGAGAGAGAGAGAGAGAGAGAGAGAGAGAGAGAGAGAGAGAGAGAGAGAGAGAGAGAGAGAGAGAGAGAGGAATTACAGAGAGACAGAGAAGGACAGATAGAGAGAGGAGGAATTACAGAGCGCAAAAGCGTAAGCACAGAAAGAGATGGAAATTGAGTGAAAAAGAGGAACAGAGAGGAGAGCGAGGAAGGGAAAAATTACTCCAAATTAGCCAAAGTTATTATTGACCTCCAGGCGCTCTTCAGGTGTCATAAAGATGGCGGCGTAATGTTTGCCCGTGTCTCTCCTTCTCTTGTTTTGCCAAATAACTTTGGAAAAGTTAGCTGACATTGACCGTCATCCTATTTCTCCTCAAATGACTAGTGTTGTTGGATCTCACGTCTATATTAATTCCATGTGTGTCTGTATAAATGTCCAGTGTGTGTATTATTAGACTGAAAGGTGGCAGGTTGTAATCAGTTCCAGACCTTAGTGGTTCCATGATGAGCTGTCATCACTCTGTTCACACTGTGGTGGTCCTGATGGCATGAAGACAGAACACACTTAGTAGTGGAACAGAGAGCTAACCGATCGCTGCAGCTGTACATAGTCTATAGGTAAATAGCTCACCCTTTTTCACCTACCTCATTCCCATACTGTTTTTATACTGTTTTTATTTATTTACTTTTCTGCTCTTTTGCACACCAATATCTCTACCTGTACATGCCCATCTGATCATTTATCACTCCAGTGTTAATCTGCAAAATTGTATTATTCGCCTACCTCCTCATGCCTTTTGCACACATTGTATATAGACTGCCCATTTTTTCTACTGTGTTATTGACTTGCTAATTGTTTACTCCATGTGTAACTCTGTGTTGTCTGTTCACACTGCTATGCTTTATCTTGGCCAGGTCGCAGTTGCAAATGAGAACTTGTTCTCAACTAGCCTACCTGGTTAAATAAAGGTGAAATAAAAATAAATTAAAAAAGAGACAGGGAGGGGAAACCAACCAGGAACTAACCAGGGTGCTGCTACCTTAGTAGTCATGTAGAAGTTAATATCTGATCTGTTGTTAAGGTACTTTACTTATAACAAGATGAGCAGAGAGGAGAAGGACGAGAGAGAGAAGGGAGTGGGCTGGCTGGAAGCATAAAGAGGTAGAGAGAGGGAGGGATAGGGGGATGGAGAGAGGGATGGAGAGAGGGATTGAAAGAGGGAGAGGGGGATGGAGAGAAGGATAGAGAGAGGGAGGGATAGGGGGATGGAGAGAAGGATAGAGAGAGGGAAGGATAGGGGGATGGAGAGAGGGATGGAGCAGGGGATGGAGAGGGGGATGGAGAGAAGGATGGAGAGAGGGAGAGGGGGATGGAACGAGGGATGGAGAGAGGGATGGAGAGGGGGATCCACAGAAGGATGGAGAGAGGGAGAGGGGGATGGAGCGAGGGATGGAGAGAGGGAGAGGGGGAAGGAGGAGGGATGGAGAGAGGGATGGAGCAGGGATGGAGAGGGGGATGGAGAGAAGGATGGAGAGAGGAGATGGGGGGATGGAGAGGGATGGAGAGGGGATGGAGAGAGAAGGATGGAGAGAAGGATGGAGAGGGATGGAGAGAGGAGGGGGATGGAGAGAAGGATGGAGAGAAGGATGGAGAGAGGGATGGAGAGGGGATGGAGAGAAGGATGGAGAGAGGGAGAGGGGGATGGAGAGAGGGATGGAGAGAAGGATGGAGAGAGGGATGGAGAGAGGGAGAGGGGGATGGAGAGAAGGATGGAGAGAGGGATGGAGAGAGGGAGAGGGGGATGGAGAGAAGGATGGAGAGAAGGATGGAGAGGGAGAGGAGATGGAGGGGATGGAGAGAAGGATGGAGAGAAGGATGGAGAGAGGGAGACGGGGATGGAGAGAAGGATGGAGAGAAGGATGGAGAGAGGGGAGAGGGGGATGGAGCGAGGGAGAGGGGGATGGAGAGAAGGATGGAGAGAGGGAGAGAAGGATGGAGAGAGGGAGAGGGGGATGGAGAGAAGGATGGAGAGAGGGAGAGGGGGATGGAGAGAAGGATGGAGAGAAGGATGGAGAGAGGGAGAGGGGGATGGAGAGAAGGATGGAGAGAAGGATGGAGAGAGGGAGAGGGGGATGGAGCGAGGGAGGGAAAAACATCCAATTAGAGGGAATAAGGCCCAGTGCCAATGCACATTATTGTATGTTTGAGTGTGTGTGTGTGTATTTGTGTTTGTGAGTGTGTGTCCAGACCACTGTGTTGGCATGTGCCACCCTAATGACGTCACCTTTCCTAAGACCTGAGGACAGATGTTAACTCCCAGAGCTAGCCACCAGGTTAGGTACATTTGAAGACACACAGGTTCCACTCAGACTCATCATCCGAGCCCAGAGAAATTAGACCCGACTAACCGTATGACGAGATGTCCAGTGTTTTAAACGGGTGCACAAGTCCATTCCTCTAAGGTAGGCTTGATGGTTATTATTTGTTGTTCTCTGTATTCGGTCGTTGAACAGGTCCAGCTGACACTGTAAGCAGAGCCCAGGCCAAAGTGGTGAGAGAGAGAGAGAAAGAGAGAGAGAGAGAGAGGTAGAGAGAGAGAGAGAGAGAGAGAGAGGGGGGGGGGGAGCAGGAATAAGTGAAAGATAAAACGGGAGGGAGCTGGAAGAGAGGGCCATGTAACATGGAGAGGGCACCATTTTGTGGCCTGGTTTCAGACCCACACTGATCAATGACCCTATTGATCCTGCATATTTGGCTTGTCACACTCACATCACAGCCAAGAAACTCAGGCCAGGCCAGCAGTCATAGTTTTGAACAGACAACATATATCACACTCAAGTCACCTTATTATAAACTCAGCAAAAAAGGAAATGTCCTCTCACTGTCAACTGCGTTTATTTTCAGCAAACTTAACATGTGGAAATATTTGTATGAACATAACAAGACTCAACAACTGAGACATAAACTGAACAAGTTCCACAGACATGTCCACAGACAGATGTAGTCTATCACAGCGCCATCTGTTTTGTCACCAAAGCCCATATAATACTCACCACTGCGACCTGTATGCTCTTGTCGGCTGGCCCTCGCTTCATATTCATTGCCAAACCCACTGGCTCCAGGTCATCTATAAGTCTTTGCTAGGTAAAGTCCCCCCTTATCTCAGCTCACTGGTCACCATAGCAGCACCCACCCGTAGCACGCGCTCCAGTAGGTATATTTCAATGGTCACCCCAAAGCCAATTCCTACTTTGGCCGCCTTTCCTTCCAGTTCTCGGCTGCCAATGACTGGAACGAATTGCAAAAATCACTGAACCTGGAGACTCATATCACCCTCACTAACTTTAAGCACCAGCTGTCAGAGCAGCTCACAGATCACTGTACCTGTACATAACCCATCTGTAAATAGCCCATCCAACTACCTCATCCCCATACTGTTATTTTTTTCTCCTTTGCACCCCAGTATCTCTACTTGCACATTCATTTTCTATCACTCCAGTGTTTAAATTGCTAAATTGTAATTAATTCGCCACTATGGCCTATTTAAATAAAGGTGAAATATATGTATATATGATGAACAGAAATGGAATAATGTGTCCCTTAACAAAGGGGGGGTCAAAATCAAAAGTAACAGTCAGTATCTGGTGTGGCCACCAGCTGCATTAAGTACTGCAGTGCATCTCCTCCTCATGGACTGCACCAGATTTGCCAGTTCTTGCTGTGAGATGTTACCCCACTCTTCCACCAAGGCACCTGCAAGTTCCCGGACATTTCTGGGGGGAATGTCCCTAGCTCTCACCCTCCGATCCAACAGGACCCAGACGTGCTCAATGGGAGTGAGATCCGGGCTATTCGCTGGCCATGGCAGAACACTGACATTCCTGTCCTGCAGGAAATAACGCACAGAACGAGCAGTATGGCTGGTGGCATTGTCATGCTGGAGGGTCACGTCAGGATGAGCCTGCAGGAAGGGTACCACATGAGGGAGGAGGATATCGTCCCTGTAAAGCACAGTGTTGAGATTGCCTGCAATGACAACAAGCTCAGTCCGATGATGCTGTGACACACCGCCCCAGACCATGACGGACCCTCCACCTCCAAATCGATCCCGCTCCAGAGTACAGGCCTTGGTGTAACGCGAATCCGACCATCACCCCTGGTGAGACAAAACCGCAACTCGTCAGTGAAGAGCACATTTTGCCAGTCCTGTCTGGTCCAGCGACGGTGGGTTTGTGCCCATAGGCGACGTTGTTGCCAGTGATGTCTGGTGAGAACCTGCCTTACAACAGGCCTACAAGCCCTCGGTCCAGCCTCTCTCAGCCTATTGAGGACAGTCTGAGCACTGATGGAGGGATTGTGCGTTCCTGGTGTAACTCGGGAAGTTGTTGTTGCCATCCTGTACCTGTCCTGCAGGTGTGATGTTTGGATGTACCGATCCTGTGCAGGTGTTGTTACACGTGGTCTGCCACTGCGAGGGCGATCAGCTGTCCGCCTGTCTTAGGCGTCTCACAGTATGGACATTGCAATTTATTGCCCTGGCCACATCTGCAGTCCTCATGCCTCCTTGCAGCATGCCTAAGGCACAGTCATGCAGGCAGGCAGGGACCCTGGACATCTTTCTTTTGGTGTTTTTCAGAGTCAGTAGAAAGGCCTCTTTAGTGTCCTAAGTGTTCATAACTGTGACCTTAATTGCAAACCGTCTGTAAGCTGTGTTAGTGTCTTAATGACCGTTCCACAGGTGCATGTTCATGAATTGTTTTTGGTTCATTGAACAAGCATGGGAAACAGTGTTTAAACCCTTTATAATGAAGATCTGTGAAGTTATTTGGATTTTTACGAATTATCTTTGAAAGACAGGGTCCTGAAAAAGAGTATTTTTTTTTTTGCTGAGTTCATACTCCCCAAAGTGCCTATTACTAACACACTGAATAGAAAGCATTTCGAGCTATACCTGAAGGTGTCTGTCCTCCTATCAGTATGGCTCTCCACAGTCAATCAGTCAGTCAACTGGGGGCTTGTAGGGAGAGGTCAGGATTTCAGGTCTCCATGACTGGTTCAGTCTGTCAACAATGTGACTTGATGATCCAACTCAGTGGGCGGAGCTTTCTTTCAACTTTGATTCTCGGAAGTGTCCTGTGTGTCATCGTGAAAGTAGTTTTTGTTTTAGAAGGGGAGAGAGAAGAGAAAGGAAGTTTATCCTGTGGCTTACTGAATGACATTGAAATCCTATTCACAGGGAACCTTAATCTGGATACATAACACCTTAATATGGGAAGGTAATCTGTCTGTGTAGAGAGAGGAGGAAGGGAGGGGGAGAGGGGATGGAGAGAAAGTGAGAAAGTCACAGGATAAACTTCCCTTGTTTATCTCTCTCTCCCTCTCTCTCTCTCCCTCGCTCACTCTCTCTCTGTCTCTCTCTCTCTCTTTATATCTGGACAGGGCATATGTGATCAGATTAGGGTCATCCAATATGACAGTTTTCCACAGGGCAACTGATGACACACTGTAACCTCCACACATTTCTAGTGCATTATCATATCAGGCAACTCTGCGTATCTGACACTGTCCAGGGGTCGTGGGAACCGACAACTTCAGAAGAGCACTTTTCCCAGATAACCCGGGCATGGCCACTCACACGGGGGACATTTGAAGCATTTGCCACCTCACCACGATAAGAGTTGTCACTCTCTCTCTCACACAAACACACACTGTTTTATCTGGACCAAAAAGGGGCGTGACAGGGGGCCTGGTCTGCCTATCGTGGTTGAATTTTAGAGAAACATTTTACAGTTTTAAAGCTGATATGCTGTTTATTTTTTTTATAGATTGATTGATTTTGTGGGGGGGGATAGATGAGCTTTAATATTGCAGATAGATTGTGGCTAATGGACAACAATACTTAGGCTTCTACTTCCAGCTTATACACACTATATCGTTTTTACCGACACAGGATATTTTACATTAGTTATCTATTTTTGTATTTATTTTTGTCCTACCCTTCAGCTACCCTATGTCCTTTATCTCAAACATAATAACAAAATGAACACTGCTAAATTCATTGTTTTCGGGATTTTCAATTCTCAATTTTCCCTGACTATCTCTTTTATTTGGGTAATTGTTAGTGCTCTAAGATAGTATTATATGAAAAATATATAGGTCCATTATCTTTTCTGTACTTTATATTTGTTTTTTTCCAAACCCTGAATATTAAGTTCTTAAAAAAAGACTTAGACAGCCCGAAAAAAAATGCTTAAAATGCCCTCCCAATGATTTAAATGGAGGAAAAAATCACAAACACACACGCTAATGTAGTCAGTATTGGGTAGTGTAGTCAGGATGGGGTAGTGTAGTCAGGATGGGGTAGTGTAGTCAGGATGGGGTAGTGTAGTCAGGATGGGGTAGTGTAGTCAGGATGGGGTAGTGTTGTCAGGATGGGGTAGTGTAGTCAGTATGGGGTAGTGTTGTCAGGATGGGGTAGTGTAGTCAGGATGGGGTAGTGTAGTCAGGATGGGGTAGTGTAGTCAGGATGGGGTAGTGTAGTCAGGATGGGGTAGTGTAGTCAGGATGGGGTAGTGTAGTCAGGATGGGGTAGTGTAGTCAGGATGGGGTAGTGTAGTCAGGATGGGGTAGTGTTGTCAGGATGGGGTAGTGTTGTCAGGATGGGGTAGTGTTGTCAGGCTGGGGTAGTGTAGTCAGGATGGGGTAGTGTAGTCAGGACGGGGTAGTGTAGTCAGGACAGGGTAGTGTTGTCAGGACGGGGTAGTGTTGTCAGGATGGGGTAGTGTTGTCAGGATGGGGTAGTGTTGTCAGGATGGGGTAGTGTAGTCAGGATGGGGTAGTGTTGTCAGGCTGGGGTAGTGTTGTCAGGATGGGGTAGTGTAGTCAGGAATGGGTAGTTCTGTCAGGAATGGGTAGTGCTGTCAGGATGGGGTAGTGTTGTCAGGATGGGGTAGTGTTGTCAGGATGGGGTAGTGCTGTCAGGATGGGGTAGTGTTGTCAGGATGGGGTAGTGTTGTCAGGATGGGGTAGTGTAGTCAGGACGGGGTAGTGTAGTCAGGACGGGTAGTGTTGTCAGGACGGGGTAGTGTTGTCAGGACGGGGTAGTGTTGTCAGGGTGGGGTAGTGCTGTCAGGCTGGAGTAGTGTAGTCAGGATGGGGTAGTGTTGTCAGGATGGGGTAGTGTAGTCAGGATGGGGTAGTGTTGTCAGGATGGGGTAGTGTTGTCAGGATGGGGTAGTGTAGTCAGGATGGGGTAGTGTTGTCAGGGTGGGGTAGTGTTGTCAGGCTAGGGTAGTGTAGTCAGGATGGGGTAGTGTAGTCAGAATGGGGTAGTGTTGTCAGGATGGGGTAGTGTAGTCAGGATGGGGTAGTGTTGTCAGGGTGGGGTAGTGTTGTCAGGCTGGGGTAGTGTAGTCAGAATGGGGTAGTGTAGTCAGGATGGGGTAGTGTAGTCAGGATGGGGTAGTGTAGTCAGATTGGGGTAGTGTAGTCAGGACAGGGTAGTGTAGTCAGATTGGGGTAGTGTAGTCAGATTGGGGTAGTGTAGTCAGATTGGGGTAGTGTAGTCAGGATTGGGTAGTGTAGTCAGGACAGGGTAGTGTTGTCAGATTGGGGTAGTGTAGTCAGGATTGGGTAGTGTAGTCAGATTGGGGTAGTGTAGTCAGGACAGCGTATTGCAGTCAGATTGGGGTATTGTAGTCAGGACAGGGTAGTGTAGTCAGATTGGGGTAGTGTAGTCAGGCAAGGGTAGTGTAGTCAGATTGGGGTAGTGTAGTCAGGATGTGGTAGTGTAGTCAGATTGGGGTAGTGTAATCAGGATGGGTAGTGTAGTCAGTACAGGGTAGTGTAATCAGGACAGGGTAGTGTCGTCAGGACAGCGTATTGCAGTCAGATTGGGGTAGTGTAGTCAGGACAGGGTAGTGTAGTCAGATTGGGGTTGTGTAAAGGGTCAGGGGGAGAGTCCTCCTTCCAGTGTACCCCTGGTTCTTAAACTATTTGATCCCAAAGCCTGTCAACATTATTTGTAACCCACCCAAGCATAGATTTAGCACCATCTTGTACATGCCTGTGATTGTTTAGGACCAGGGAAGTAGTGGAGGGTAAATACACGTAAATGCTGTTTACAAACCTTTTTAAAAATGAAATAGATTAAACGTTTTTTATTTAGTTAATTAGCGTTTACCCAATTACTATTGCATTCCCAGTGTTGATCAACGCTCAGAACAGTTATATTCTCTGAGTTTTTATCACTCCTGCCTCTGTTATGTTTGCCTGCCCCTCCCAGATTTGCCTTGTTAGCTGTACATACACTACTCTCTCAAATGGCTAACTCCTCCCTCTCGTGAGTCACGGCACAGGCCAAGGGCCAGTGAGACGTGACATGAACTACCCCAGCTCGGAGTACTACCACACCCCGTTCAAAGACACTTCTTTTGTCTTGCACATTCACCCTCTGAATGACACACATACGCAATCTATGTCTCAATTGTCTCAAGTCTTAAAAAACATTCTTTAACCTGTCTCCTCACCTTCTACACTGAGTGAAGTGGATTTAATAGGTGACATTAATAAGGGATCATATCTTTCACCTGGATTCACCTGGTCAGTCTGTCATGGAAAGAGCAGATGTTGTTAATGTTTTGTCCACTCAGTGTAAATATGTCAGCCAGGTGTCTAGCAGCCGGCAGAGACCTCTATTCGTATTGCAGTAACGTTAAAGGGGCTCGGCTCTGGCTAGTGTTAGCCAGCTAGCTAGTTGGCTAGAAGGATGAAGTAAGAAGCTAATGTTAAATGGAGCCTGACCTCAGCAGGCTACTAAGTTCTCATCATAAACCTGCTTTACAGAGAGTACTGGTGAGACAGACGGTGGTGAGGCTGAGGCAGGCTGTGATGCATGGAGGAGGAGGCAGAGGAGACAGAGAGAGAAAAGTTAGTACAGTAGTTCCCATACTAGAGATCAGAGCCCCATGTGGGGTCCACTCAGAAAATCTGTGCTATTCTTATCAAACAAATGGAAGTACTTAAAGAAGATATGTTTCATTATGAACATCTCCCCATGGTCTACCTTCCCTATTGGCCTACAAATACAACCAACATGCTAATAATAGGGTATGTTATGGGAACACACCTCCCTTTTAAGGAAAATGTATTTTTGAAGTTTGATAAGATTTAGATATCCATAGACAAACAACATTTTGAACAGATATCAGTGTCTAGAATACATGTTTTGTTTGTTACTTGCTTTTCAAAGAGATGCACACGTTTTGTGCTCTTGTAGGAAGCAACCACTCCCCCGTTGCTGACTAGAAACTAGCTATAATTGGATTCACTAGCAAAGAATAGGAACACATTTACACAACTGGCTACATGCAAATCCATATATGGCAATGGTCTATTTGCATATAGGGATACTGCAGCTCTGATTGGTTATGGTGCACCAGTCTGTGTAGAGTATGGGCCTGAATCGTGCCTGTAAATGCAATAGAATCTTACTCAATGCACTCTTCCTACAAGAAAATCTCTTGCGTAGTTAGTTTTGTTTCAGTACGCTGGATTGAAAGTAGCTAATATTGTGTTGATTCGATCATAATTCGCACAGCAGAGGGAAACGTTGATCGTGTTAACTAAAGGGGAAAACTAGAAAGTTGAGGGAAATTCAATCTCGTGCTTCTCTGTGAGGGCTGATATTTCTTCTGCGAGGCAGTCCCAGGGAGCTGCACGCCCACGCGTAGCTGAGAGGGAATATTGATCACTATTAATATCCTCACTATGATGACGTTTCCTGTCCAAATTATACGAAAGGATCTCAAAATGTATTGTGTAACTCAATTCATTTACTTATATATGATTTGGACATGATTTGGAAAATGCTCTCTTTAAATTGTACACATTTATTTAAAAAATATTTCAAAATGTTCCTCTGTAACCATGTGAATAATTTATCTTTAGACTTCTCTTCTTGGAGTGTTTAACCCCAAGTTGTTATAAAAATGTAATACGTTTTTGTTCATATTGGTGGTGGTTTGTCTCGATCACCCACTGGAGTTTATAGTTTACCACTGGAGTTTATAGTTTACCTCTGGAGTTTATAATTTACCACTGGATTTTATAGTTTACCTCTGGAGTTTATAGTTTACCTCTGGAGTTTATAATTTACCACTGGAGTTTATAGTTTACCACTGGAGTTTATAGTTTACCACTGGAGTTTATAGTTTACCTCTGGAGTTTATAGTTTACCTCTGGAGTTTATAATTTACCACTGGAGTTTATAGTTTACCACTGGAGTTTATAGTTTACCAGTGGAGTTTATAATTTACCTCTGGAGTTTATAGTTTACGACGGGGGTTTATAGTTTACCTCTGGAGTTTATAATTTACCTCTGGAGTTTATAATTTACCACTGGGGTTTATAGTTTACCACTGGAGATTATAGTTTACCACTGGAGTTTATAGTTTACCACTGGAGTTTATAGTTTACCACTGGAGTTTATAGTTTACCTCTGGAGTTTATAGTTTACCACTGGAGTTTATAGTTTACCACTGGAGTTTATAGTTTACCTCTGGAGTTTATAGTTTACCAGTGGAGTTTATAGTTTACCAGTGGAGTTTATAGTTTACCTCTGGAGTTTATAGTTTACCTCTGGAGTTTATAGTTTACCACTGGAGTTTATAGTTTACCAGTGGAGTTTATAGGTTACCACTGGAGTTTATAGTTTACCACTGGAGTTTATAGTTTACCACTGGAGTTTATAGTTTACCACTGGAGTTTATAGTTTACCTCTGGAGTTTATAGTTTACCTCTGGGGGTTATAGTTTACCACTGGAGTTTATAGTTTACCAGTGTAGTTTATAGTTTACCACTGGGGTGTATAGTTTACCACTGGAGTTTATAGTTTACCACTGGGGTGTATAGTTTACCACTGGAGTTTATAGTTTACCACTGGAGTTTATAGTTTACCTCTGGAGTTTATAGTTTACCTCTGGAGTTTATAGTTTACCACTGGAGTTTATAGTTTACCTCTGGAGTTTATAGTTTACCAGTGGAGTTTATAGTTTACCACTGGAGTTTATAGTTTACCTCTGGAGTTTATAGTTTACCTCTGGAGTTTATAGTTTACCACTAGAGTTTATAGTTTACCACTGGAGTTTATAGTTTACCACTGGAGTTTATAGTTTACCACTGGAGTTTATAGTTTACCACTGGAGTTTATAGTTTACCTCTGGAGTTTATAGTTTACCACTGGAGTTTATAGTTTACCAGTGGAGTTTATAGTTTACCACTGGAGTTTATAGTTTACCACTGGAGTTTATAGTTTACCTCTGGAGTTTATAGTTTACCTCTGGGGGTTATAGTTTACCACTGGAGTTTATAGTTTACCAGTGGAGTTTATAGTTTACCAGTGGAGTTTATAGTTTACCAGTGTAGTTTATAGTTTACCACTGGAGTTTATAGTTTACCACTGGAGTTTATAGTTTACCACTGGAGTTTATAGTTTACCACTGGAGTTTATAGTTTACCACTGGAGTTTATAGTTTACCAGTGGAGTTTATAGTTTACCTCTGGAGTTTATAGTTTTCCCTCCTTTATTTACCACTACATCACTGTTTAGGACATATCAGTTGCTCCTTGAAACTAGGCTCATAGATGGTTAGTTGATAAAGCCCTCTGTGTAGAGGACAGAATGTGATGTTCTGATGGCTGTTCTGTGTCTGTCCAAGAAGATAATCAATTGACCCACTGATAATGAAGTTAACCAACACAACAGAGCAGGTCACATTCTGTGCCTAGCTTACATAGAGTATACTGCTGCAGGCAAAGGTTAGGGTTGCACATCGCAATTTCACAGGGACACCTTCCCTGTCACCTCTCTCTCACTTTTTCTCTCTCTCTCTAGCTGAATCCCAAATCACCCCCCCTGCCCTCCATTTGCGCGTTCACACGCCTCTCTACCAGTGTACCAAAGCTGAAGGAGTGAATATGATGGAGGGTGTAGGTGCTATTTAGGCCCTCCGATAACCACTTCAACCGTTCCAGCAATGCTGCTGGTTTCAGAACAAGTGGAATCCCATTAGGCACCAGATTATTTTAGAGCTTGTGCAGTTTCACACAAAATAATATAGGAGGTGTCTAATTATTTGTCACATGCAGTAGTGGAAAAAGTACCCAATTGTGATACTTGAGTACAGAGCCTTGCAAAAGTATTCACCCCCCCTTGGCGTTTTTTTCCTATTTTGTTGCATTGCAACCTGTAATGTAAATGGATTTTATTTGTATTTCATGCAATGGACATATACAAAATAGTCCAAATTGGTGAAGTGAAATGAAAAAAATTACTTGTTTAAAAAAACTCTACAAAAATAAAAAAGGGAAAAGTGGTGCTTGCATATGTATTCACCCCCTTTGCTATGAAGCCCCTAAATAAGGTGTGGTGCAACCAATTACCTTCAGAAGACACATAATTAATTAAATAAAGTCCACCTGTGTGCAATCTAAGTGTCACATGATCTGTCACATGATCTCAGTATACATACACCTGTTCTGAAAGGTCCCAGAGTCTGCAACACCACTAAGCAAGGGGCACCACCAAGCAAGCGACACCATTAAGACCAATGAGCTCTCCAAACAGGTCAGGGACAAAGTTGTGAAGAAGTACAGATCAGGGTTGGGTTATAAAAAAATATCTGAAACTTTGAACATCCCACAGAGCATCATTAAATCATTATTAAAAATGGAAAGAATATGGCACCACAACAAACCTGCCAAGAGAGGGCCGCCCACCAAAACTCACAGATCAGGCAAGGAGGGCATTGATCAGAGAGGCAACAAAGAGACCAAAGATAACCCTGAAGGAGCTGTAAAAGCTCCACAGCGGAGATTGGAGTATCTGTCCATAGGACCACTTTAAGCCGTACACTCCACAGAGCGTATGGAAGAAGGTACCCTGGTCAGATGAGACTAAAATTGAGCTTTTAGACCATCAAGGAAAACGCTATGTCTGGCACAAACCCAACACCTCTCATCTCCCCGAGAACCCTATCCCCATAGTGAAGTATGGTGGTGGCAGCATCATCCTGTGGGGATGTTTTTCATCGGCAGGGACTGGGAGACTAGTCAGAATTGAAGGAATGATGGATGGCGCTAAATACAGGGAAATTCTTGAGGGAAACCTGTTTGTCTTCCAGAGATTTATGACTGGGACAGAGGTTCACCTTCCAGCAGGACAATGACCCTAAGGATACTGCTAAAGCAACACTCGAGTGGTTTAAGGGGAAACATTTAAATGACTTGGAATGGCCTAGTCAAAGCCCAGACCTCAATCCAATTGAGAATCTGTGGTATGACTTAAAGATTGCTGTACACCAGCGGAACCCATCCAACTTGAAGGAGCTGGAGCAGTTTTGCCTTGAAGAATGGGCCAAAATCCCAGTGGCTAGATGTGCCAAGCTTATAGAGACATATCCCAAGAGACTTGCAGCTGTAATTGCTGCAAAAGGTGGCTCTACAAATATTGACTTTGGGGGGGTTAATAGTTATGCACGCTTAAGTTTTCTGTTTTTTTTGTCTTATTTCTTGTTTGTTTCACAATAAAAAATATTTTGCAAAGTGGATAGGCATGTTGTGTAAATCAAATGATACAACCCCCCCCAAAATATAGTTTTAGTTTAGTTTTAGTTCCAGGTTGTAAGGCAGCAAAATAGGAAAAATGCCAAGGGAGGTGAATACTTCCGCAAGGCACTGTAACAGTAAAGATACCTTAATAGAAAATGACTCAAATTAAAGTGATAGTTACCCAGTAAAATACTACTTGAGTAAATGTAAAAAAGTATAGGGTTTTACATATACTTAAGTATCAAAAGTAAATGTCATCGCTAAAATATACTTAAGTATCAAATTAAAAGTATAAATATTAAGCAAATATTTTTTAAATGTACGGATAGCCAGGGGCAGACTCCAACATTTAGACATCATTTACAAACGAAGCATGTGTGTTTAATGAGTCCACCAGATCAGAGGCAGTAGGGATGTAGGGATGTAGGGATGTAGGGATGTAGGGATGACCCGGGTTTAGTGTTCTGTTGATAAGTGCATGAATTGGACCACTTTCCTGTCCTGTTCAAAATGTAATGAATACTTTGGTTGTCAGGGAAAATGTATGGACTAAAAAGTACATGATTTTCTTAAGGAATCAAGTGAAGTAAAAGTAAAAGTAGTCAAAAATATAAATAGTAAAGTACAGATACCCCAAAAAACGATTTAGGTAGTACTTGAAAGTATTTTTACTTACTTTACACCACATGCATTTATTTGTCGGATTTCGAAACTTGACACATGTAAATGATGAAATACCTCCCAAATGAAATGTTTAACTGTTACTGAGATTTATATCTTGTAAACGACAGGGGGATTTGTTCGAATGTCATGCTTTTTTTATTATTTAAAAGTGGAACACGAATTGTATCATTCAAGTCAGGAGTGTGTCCCGAAGTTGATGGGTTTATTGATCCCATTGCCACTCTCTGGAAGTCACCCCCTGAGCTTCGTCAGCAACACGTGACAACGGGGGACCCTCCAAGGGAGTTGGTAGGGGCTAGGGGGCGGTTTGGGATTCACAGTCTCGCTCTCTCTCTCTCTCTCTCTCTCTCTCTCTCTCTCTCTCTCTCTCTCTCTCTCTCTCTCTCTCTCTCTCTCTCTCTCTCTCTCTCTCTCACACAGTCACACACACTGTGTGAAGTGTCTCACACACCACACACACAGTCAGCCACACACTGTGTACAGTTAAAGTTAACAGTGTGTAGTGGTTCCTGCCTGTGTGTTCAGTTACCTGTACTGTATCCTACCTTTGTGTGTGTGTATACTGCAGCCTATCATCAGTATGTGTACAGTTAAAGTTAACAATGTGTAGTGGTTCCTGCCTGTGTGTTCAGTTACCTACTGTATCCTACCTGTATGTGTACACTCCCTCTGGCCGTGGTTGAGTGGTTTTTATATAAAGACTTGAGTGGATTATCAGAGTCTTGGTGGGATTACTGCAGTCACGAGCCCAGCTGTAATCCACAGCATTCCGTCACCATCACCGCATCACAGATCTCAATACCGTTCCCAGTCTTAGTCTTCATCCCAATCTCATTTATAATTCACTATCAGATCTCTCTATCACGGCTACATTCCCCCTCAACCCAATCCTCTTCCTTTTCATCTCTTTTTCAGTTACCTCGCTGACTTTATATACTACTGTTCACCCCCTCTACTCTGTCTCATTCCATATACTACTGTTCACCCCTTCTACTCTGTCTCATTCTATATACTACGGTTCGCCCCCTCTACTCTGTCTCATTCTATATACTACGGTTCGCCCCCTCTACTCTGTCTCATTCTATATACTACGGTTCACCCTCTCTTCTCTGTCTCATTCTATATACTACTGTTCACCCCCTCTACTCTGTCTCATTCAATATACTACGGTTCACCCCCTCTACTCTGTCTCATTCTATATACTACGGTTCACCCCCTCTACTCTGTCTCATTCTATATACTACGGTTCACCCCCTCTTCTCTGTCTCATTCTATATACTACGGTTCACCCCCTCTACTCTGTCTCATTCTATATACTACGGTTCACCCCCTCTTCTCTGTCTCATTCTATATACTACTGTTCACCCCCTCTACTCTGTCTCATTCTATATACTACGGTTCACCCCCTCTACTCTGTCTCATTCCATATACTACTGTTCACCCCCTCTACTCTGTCTCATTCCATATACTACTGTTCACCCCCTCTACTCGGTCTCATTCCATATACTACTGTTCACCCCCTCTACTCTGTCTCATTCCATATACTACTGTTCACCCCCTCTACTCGGTCTCATTCTATATACTACGGTTCACCCCCTCTACTCTGTCTCATTCTATATACTACGGTTCACCCTCTCTTCTCTGTCTCATTCTATATACTACGGTTCGCCCCCTCTACTCTGTCTCATTCTATATACTACGGTTCACCCTCTCTTCTCTGTCTCATTCTATATACTACTGTTCACCCCCTCTACTCTGTCTCATTCCATATACTACTGTTCACCCCCTCTACTCTGTCTCATTCCATATACTACTGTTCACCCCCTCTACTCGGTCTCATTCCATATACTACTGTTCACCCCCTCTACTCTGTCTCATTCCATATACTACTGTTCACCCCCTCTACTCGGTCTCATTCTATATACTACGGTTCACCCCCTCTACTCGGTCTCATTCTATATACTACGGTTCACCCCCTCTACTCTGTCTCATTCTATATACTACGGTTCACCCCTCTCTTCTCTGTCTCATTCTATACACTACTGTTCACCCCTTCTACTCTGTCTCATTCTATATACTACGGTTCACCCCTCTCTCTGTCTCATTCTATATACTACGGTTCACCCTCTCTTCTCTGTCTCATTCTATATACTACTGTTCACCCCCTCTACTCTGTCTCATTCCATATACTACTGTTCACCCCCTCTACTCTGTCTCATTCCATATACTACTGTTCACCCCCTCTACTCGGTCTCATTCCATATACTACTGTTCACCCCCTCTACTCTGTCTCATTCCATATACTACTGTTCACCCCCTCTACTCGGTCTCATTCTATATACTACGGTTCACCCCCTCTACTCGGTCTCATTCTATATACTACGGTTCACCCCCTCTACTCTGTCTCATTCTATATACTACGGTTCGCCCCCTCTACTCTGTCTCATTCTATATACTACTGTTCACCCCCTCTACTCTGTCTCATTCCATATACTACTGTTCACCCCCTCTACTCGGTCTCATTCTATATACTACGGTTCACCCCCTCTACTCGGTCTCATTCTATATACTACGGTTCACCCCCTCTACTCTGTCTCATTCTATATACTACGGTTCGCCCCCTCTACTCTGTCTCATTCTATATACTACGGTTCACCCCCTCTACTCTGTCTCATTCTATATACTACTGTTCACCCCCTCTACTCTGTCTCATTCTATATACTACTGTTCACCCCCTCTACTCTGTCTCATTCCATATACTACTGTTCACCCCCTCTACTCTGTCTCATTCCATATACTACTGTTCACCCCCTCTACTCTGTCTCATTCTATATACTACTGTTCACCCCCTCTACTCGGTCTCATTCTATATACTACGGTTCACCCCCTCTACTCTGTCTCATTCTATATACTACGGTTCACCCCCTCTACTCTGTCTCATTCTATATACTACGGTTCACCCCCTCTACTCTGTCTCATTCTATATACTACGGTTCACCCTCTCTTCTCTGTCTCATTCTATATACTACTGTTCACCCCCTCTACTCTGTCTCATTCCATATACTACTGTTCACCCCCTCTACTCTGTCTCATTCCATATACTACTGTTCACCCCCTCTACTCGGTCTCATTCCATATACTACTGTTCACCCCCTCTACTCTGTCTCATTCCATATACTACTGTTCACCCCCTCTACTAGGTCTCATTCTATATACTACGGTTCACCCCCTCTACTCGGTCTCATTCTATATACTACGGTTCACCCCCTCTACTCTGTCTCATTCTATATACTACTGTTCACCCCCTCTACTCGGTCTCATTCTATATACTACTGTTCACCCCCTCTACTCGGTCTCATTCTATATACTACTGTTCACCCCCTCTACTCTGTCTCATTCTATATACTACTGTTCACCCCCTCTACTCTGTCTCATTCTATATACTACTGTTCACCCCCTCTACTCGGTCTCATTCTATATACTACTGTTCACCCCCTCTACTCTGTCTCATTCTATATACTACTGTTCACCCCCTCTACTCTGTCTCATTCTATATACTACTGTTCACCCCCTCTACTCTGTCTCATTCTATATACTACTGTTCACCCCCTCTACTCTGTCTCATTCCATATACTACTGTTCACCCCCTCTACTCGGTCTCATTCCATATACTACTGTTCACCCCCTCTACTCGGTCTCATTCCATATACTACTGTTCACCCCCTCTACTCTGTCTCATTCTATATACTACTGTTCACCCCCTCTACTCGGTCTCATTCTATATACTACTGTTCACCCCCTCTACTCGGTCTCATTCTATATACTACGGTTCACCCCCTCTACTCTGTCTCATTCTATATACTACTGTTCACCCCCTCTACTCGGTCTCATT
This sequence comes from Oncorhynchus keta, assembly GCF_023373465.1. Taxonomy (NCBI): domain Eukaryota; kingdom Metazoa; phylum Chordata; class Actinopteri; order Salmoniformes; family Salmonidae; genus Oncorhynchus; species Oncorhynchus keta. Next base: position 629,420 of record NW_026288052.1, read on the forward strand.
CTATATACTACTGTTCACCCCCTCTACTCTGTCTCATTCTATATACTACTGTTCACCCCTCTACTCTGTCTCATTCCATATACTACTGTTCACCCCCTCTACTCTGTCTCATTCATATACTACTGTTCACCCCTCTTCTCTGGTCTCATTCTATATACTACTGTTCACCCCCTCTACTCTGTCTCATTCTATATACTACTGTTCACCCCTCTACTCTGTCTCATTCTATATACTACTGTTCACCCCCTCTACTCTGTCTCATTCCATATACTACGGTTCACCCCTCTCTCTGTCTCATTCTATATACTACTGTTCACCCCTCTACTCTGTCTCATTCTATATACTACGGTTCACCCCCTCTACTCTGTCTCATTCTATATACTACGGTTCACCCCCTCTACTCTGTCTCATTCTATATACTACGGTTCACCCCTCTACTCTGTCTCATTCTATATACTACGGTTCACCCCCTCTACTCTGTCTCATTCTATATACTACGGTTCACCCTACTCTGTCCTTCTCTGTCTCATTCTATATACTACGGTTCACCCCCTCTACTCTGTCTCATTCTATATACTACGGTTCACCCCTCTTCTCTCTGTCTCATTCTATATATACTACGGTTCACCCCCTCTACTCTGTCTCATTCTATATACTGTCTCATTCTATATACTACGGTTCACCCCCTCTTCTCTCTGTCTCATTCTATATACTACGGTTCACCCCCTCTCTCTGTCTCATTCTATATACTACGGTTCACCCCCTCTACTCTGTCTCATTCTATATACTACAGTTCACCCCCTCTACTCTGTCTCATTCTATATACTACGGTTCACCCCCTCTTCTCTCTGTCTCATTCTATATACTACGGTTCACCCCTTCTACTCTGTCTCATTCTATATACTACGGTTCACCCCCTCTACTCTGTCTCATTCTATATACTACGGTTCACCCCCTCTTCTCTCTGTCTCATTCTATATACTACGGTTCACCCCCTCTTCTCTCTGTCTCATTCTATATACTACGGTTCACCCCTCTACTCTGTCTCATTCTATATACTACGGTTCACCCCCTCTACTCTGTCTCATTCTATATACTATGGTTCACCCCCTCTACTCTGTCTCATTCTATATACTACGGTTCACCCCCTCTACTCTGTCTCATTCTATATACTACGGTTCACCCCCTCTACTCTGTCTCATTCTATATACTACGGTTCACCCCCTCTACTCTGTCTCATTCTATATACTATGGTTCACCCCCTCTACTCTGTCTCATTCTATATACTACGGTTCACCCCCTCTCTCTCTGTCTCATTCTATATACTACGGTTCACCCCCTCTACTCTGTCTCATTCTATATACTACGGTTCACCCCCTACTCTGTCTCATTCTATATACTACGGTTCACCCCCTCTCTCTGTCTCATTCTATATACTACGGTTCACCCCCTCTACTCTGTCTCATTCTATATACTATGGTTCCCCCTCTACTCTGTCTCATTCTATATACTACGGTTCACCCCCTCTTCTCTGTCTCATTCTATATACTACGGTTCACCCCTTCTACTCTTCTCATTCTATATACTACTGTTCACCCCCTCTACTCTGTCTCATTCTATATACTACGGTTCACCCCCTCTCTCTCTGTCTCATTCTATATACTACGGTTCACCCCCTCTACTCTGTCTCATTCTATATACTACAGTTCACCCCCCTCTACTCTGTCTCATTCTATATACTACGGTTCACCCCCCCTCTCTCTCTGTCTCATTCTATATACTACGGTTCACCCCCTTCTCTCTGTCTCATTCTATATACTACGGTTCACCCCCTCTCTCTGTCTCATTCTATATACTACGGTTCACCCCCTCTCTCTGTCTCATTCTATATACTACGGTTCACCCCCCTCTACTCTGTCTCATTCCCGGTTCACCCCTCTCTCTGTCTCATTCCATATACTACAGTTCACCCCCTCTACTCTGTCTCATTCTATATACTACGGTTCACCCCCTCTACTCTGTCTCATTCTATATACTACAGTTCACCCCCTCTACTCTGTCTCATTCTATATACTACAGTTCACCCCCTCTACTCTGTCTCATTCTATATACTACGGTTCACCCCCTCTTCTCTGTGTCTCATTCTATATACTACGGTCCACCCCCCCTTCTCTCTGTCTCATTCTATATACTACGGTTCACCCCCTCTTCTCTGTGTCTCATTCTATATACTACAGTTCACCCCCTCTACTCTGTCTCATTCTATATACTACAGTTCACCCCCTCTACTCTGTCTCATTCTATATACTACGGTTCACCCCCTCTACTCTGTCTCATTCTATATACTACGGTCCACCCCCCCTTCTCTCTGTCTCATTCTATATACTACGGTTCACCCCCTCTTCTCTGTGTCTCATTCTATATACTACAGTTCACCCCTCTACTCTGTCTCATTCTATATACTACGGTCCACCCCCCCTTCTCTCTGTCTCATTCTATATACTACGGTTCACCCCCTCTCTCTGTCTCATTCTATATACTACAGTTCACCCCTCTACTCTGTCTCATTCTATATACTACGGTCCATCCCCCCCTTCTCTCTGTCTCATTCTATATACTACGGTTCACCCCCTCTTCTCTGTGTCTCATTCTATATACTACGGTTCACCCCCTCTACTCTGTCTCATTCTATATACTACAGTTCACCCCCTCTACTCTGTCTCATTCTATATACTACGGTTCACCCCCTCTACTCTGTCTCATTCTATATACTACGGTTCACCCCCTCTTCTCTGTGTCTCATTCTATATACTACGGTTCACCCCCTCTACTCTGTCTCATTCTATATACTACGGTTCACCCTCTCTTCTCTGTGTCTCATTCTATATACTACGGTTCACCCCCTCTCTCTCTGTCTCATTCTATATACTACGGTTCACCCCCTCTTCTCTGTGTCTCATTCTATATACTACGGTTCACCCTCTCTTCTCTGTGTCTCATTCTATATACTACGGTTCACCCCCTCTACTCTGTCTCATTCTATATACTACGGTTCACCCTCTCTTCTCTGTGTCTCATTCTATATACTACAGTTCACCCCCTCTCTCTGTCTCATTCTATATACTACGGTTCACCCCTCTCTTCTCTGTGTCTCATTCTATATACTATTCGGTTCACCCCTCTTCTCTCTGTCTCATTCTATATACTACTGTTCATTCCCCCTCTTCTCTGTGTCTCATTCTATATACTACGGTTCACCCCTCTTCTCTCTGTCTCATTCTATATACTATTCGGTTCACCCCCTCTTCTCTGTGTCTCATTCTATATACTACGGTTCACCCCTCTTCTCTCTGTCTCATTCTATATACTACGGTTCACCCCTCTTCTCTGTGTCTCATTCTATATACTACGGTTCACCCCTCTTCTCTGTGTCTCATTCTATATACTACGGTTCACCCCTCTACTTTGTCTCATTCTATATACTACAGTTCACCCCTCTACTCTGTCTCATTCTATATACTACGGTTCACCCCTCTTCTCTGTGTCTCATTCTATATACTACGGTTCACCCCTCTTCTCTCTGTCTCATTCTATATACTACTGTTCACCCCTCTTCTCTGTGTCTCATTCTATATACTACGGTTCACCCCCTCTACTCTGTCTCATTCTATATACTACGGTTCACCCCTCTTCTCTGTCTGTCTCATTCTATATACTACGGTTCACCCCCTCTTCTCTGTGTCTCATTCTATATACTACGGTTCACCCCTTCTACTTTGTCTCATTCTATATACTACGGTTCACCCTCTCTTCTCTGTGTCTCATTCTATATACTACGGTTCACCCCTCTTCTCTGTGTCTCATTCTATATACTACGGTTCACCCCCTCTACTCTGTGTCTCATTCTATATACTACGGTTCACCCCCTCTCCCTGTGTCTTCTTTTATATACTACGGTTCACCCCCTCTTCTCTGTGTCTCATTCTATATACTATGGTTCACCCCTCTACTCTGTCTCATTCTATATACTACGGTTCACCCCCTCTACTCTGTCTCATTCTATATACTACGGTTCACCCCCTCTTCTCTGTGTCTCATTCTATATACTACGGTTCACCCCCTCTACTCTGTCTCATTCTATATACTACGGTTCACCCCTCTCTACTCTGTGTCTCATTCTATATACTACGGTTCACCCCCTCTTCTCTGTGTCTCATTCTATATACTACGGTTCACCCCCTCTACTCTGTCTCATTCTATATACTACGGTTCACCCCTCTTCTCTCTGTCTCATTCTATATACTACGGTTCACCCCTCTTCTCTGTGTCTCATTCTATATACTACGGTTCACCCTCTCTTCTCTGTGTCTCATTCTATATACTACGGTTCACCCCCTCTTCTCTGTGTCTCATTGTATATACTACGGTTCACCCCCTCTACTCTGTCTCATTCTATATACTACGGTTCACCCTCTCTTCTCTGTGTCTCATTCTATATACTACGGTTCACCCCTCTACTCTGTGTCTCATTCTATATACTACGGTTCACCCCCTCTTCTCTGTGTCTCATTCTATATACTACGGTTCACCCCCCCTTCTCTCTGTCTCATTCTATATACTACGGTTCACCCCCCCTTCTCTCTGTCTCATTCTATATACTACGGTTCACCCCTCTTCTCTGTGTCTCATTCTATATACTACGGTTCACCCCCTCTTCTCTCTGTCTCATTCTATATACTACGGTTCACCCTCTCTACTCTGTGTCTCATTCTATATACTACGGTTCACCCTCTCTACTCTGTGTCTCATTCTATATACTACGGTTCACCCCCCCCTCATTCTTCTCTGTGTCTCATTCTATATACTACGGTTCACCCCTTCTCTTTGTCTCATTCTATATACTACGGTTCACCCTCTCTCTCTGTGTCTCATTCTATATACTACGGTTCACCCCCTCTTCTCTGTGTCTCATTCTATATACTACGGTTCACCCCCTCTTCTCTCTGTCTCATTCTATATACTACGGTTCACCCCCTCTCTCTGTCTCATTCTATATACTACGGTTCACCCTCTCTTCTCTGTGTCTCATTCTATATACTACGGTTCACCCCTCTTCTCTGTGTCTCATTCTATATACTACGGTTCACCCCTTCTACTCTGTCTCATTCTATATACTACTGTTCACCCCCTCTTCTCTGTGTCTCATTCTATATACTACAGTTCACCCCCTCTCTCTCTGTCTCATTCTATATACTACGGTTCACCCCCTCTTCTCTGTCTCATTCTATATACTACGGTTCACCCCCTCTTCTCTGTCTCATTCTATATACTACGGTTCACCCCTCTTCTCGGTCTCATTCTATATACTACGGTTCACCCCTCTTCTCTCTGTCTCATTCTATATACTACGGTTCACCCCTCTTCTCTCTGTCTCATTCTATATACTACGGTTCACCCCTCTCATTCTCTGTCTCATTCTATATACTACGGTTCACCCCTCTTCTCTCTGTCTCATTCTATATACTACGGTTCACCCCCTCTTCTCTCTGTCTCATTCTATATACTACGGTTCACCCCCTTCTCTCTGTCTCATTCTATATACTACGGTTCACCCCCTCTTCTCTGTCTCATTCTATATACTACGGTTCACCCCCTCTCTCTCTGTTTCATTCTATATACTACGGTTCACCCCTCTTCTCTGTGTCTCATTCTATATACTACGGTTCACCCCTTCTACTCTGTCTCATTCTATATACTACTGTTCACCCCCTCTTCTCTGTGTCTCATTCTATATACTACGGTTCACCCCTCTACTCTGTCTCATTCTATATACTACGGTTCACCCCCTCTTCTCTGTGTCTCATTCTATATACTACGGTTCACCCCTCTTCTCTCTGTCTCATTCTATATACTACGGTTCACCCTTTCTTCTCTGTGTCTCATTCTATATACTACGGTTCACCCCCTCTTCTCTGTGTCTCATTCTATATACTACGGTTCACTCTGTCTCATTCTATATACTACGGTCCACCCCCCCTTCTCTCTGTCTCATTCTATATACTACGGTTCACCCTCTCTTCTCTGTGTCTCATTCTATATACTACAGTTCACCCCCTCTTCTCTGTGTCTCATTCTATATACTACGGTTCACCCCCTCTACTCTGTCTCATTCTATATACTACGGTTCACCCTCTCTTCTCTGTGTCTCATTCTATATACTACAGTTCACCCCCTCTTCTCTGTGTCTCATTCTATATACTACGGTTCACCCTCTCTTCTCTCTGTCTCATTCTATATACTACGGTTCACCCTCTCTTCTCTGTGTCTCATTCTATATACTACGGTTCACCCCCTCTTCTCTGTGTCTCATTCTATATACTACGGTTCACCCCCTCTTCTCTCTGTCTCATTCTATATACTACGGTTCACCCCCTCTCTCTGTCTCATTCTATATACTACGGTTCACCCCCTCTTCTCTCTGTCTCATTCTATATACTACGGTTCAGCCCCTCTTCTCTGTGTCTCATTCTATATACTACGGTTCACCCCCTCTTCTCTCTGTCTCATTCTATATACTACGGTTCACCCCCTCTTCTCTGTGTCTCATTCTATATACTACGGTTCACCCCCTCTTCTCTGTGTCTCATTCTATATACTACGGTTCACCCCTTCTACTCTGTCTCATTCTATATACTACGGTTCACCCCCTCTACTCTGTCTCATTCTATATACTACAGTTCACCCCCTCTACTCTGTCTCATTCTATATACTACGGTTCACCCCTCTTCTCTGTGTCTCATTCTATATACTACGGTTCACCCCCTCTACTCTGTCTCATTCTATATACTACGGTTCACCCCCTCTACTCTGTCTCATTCTATATACTACGGTTCACCCCCTCTACTCTGTCTCATTCTATATACTACGGTTCACCCCCTCTACTCTGTCTCATTCTATATACTACGGTTCACCCCCTCTACTCTGTCTCATTCTATATACTACGGTTCACCCCCTCTTCTCTGTGTCTCATTCTATATACTACGGTTCACCCCCTCTACTCTGTCTCATTCTATATACTACGGTTCACCCCCTCTACTCTGTCTCATTCTATATACTACAGTTCACCCCCTCTACTCTGTCTCATTCTATATACTACGGTTCACCCCCTCTTCTCTGTGTCTCATTCTATATACTACGGTTCACCCCCTCTTCTCTGTCTCATTCTATATACTACGGTTCACCCTCTCTTCTCTGTGTCTCATTCTATATACTACGGTTCACCCCCTCTTCTCTCTGTCTCATTCTATATACTACGGTTCACCCCCTCTTCTCTGTGTCTCATTCTATATACTACGGTTCACCCCCTCTTCTCTGTCTCATTCTATATACTACGGTTCACCCCCTCTTCTCTGTGTCTCATTCTATATACTACGGTTCACCCCCTCTTCTCTCTGTCTCATTCTATATACTACGGTTCACCCCTCTTCTCTCTGTCTCATTCTATATACTACGGTTCACCCCCTCTTCTCTCTGTCTCATTCTATATACTACGGTTCACCCCCTCTTCTCTGTGTCTCATTCTATATACTACGGTTCACCCCCTCTTCTCTGTGTCTCATTCTATATACTACGGTTCACCCCCTCTTCTCTCTGTTTCATTCTATATACTACGGTTCACCCCTCTACTCTGTCTCATTCTATATACTACGGTTCACCCCCTCTACTCTGTCTCATTCTATATACTACGGTTCACCCCCTCTCTCTCTGTCTCATTCTATATACTACGGTTCACCCCCTCTTCTCTGTGTCTCATTCTATATACTACGGTTCACCCCCTCTACTCTGTCTCATTCTATATACTACGGTTCACCCCCTCTACTCTGTCTCATTCTATATACTACGGTTCACCCCCTTCTCTCTGTCTCATTCTATATACTACGGTTCACCCCCTCTTCTCTCTGTCTCATTCTATATACTACGGTTCACCCCCTCTTCTCTCTGTTTCATTCTATATACTACGGTTCACCCCCTCTTCTCTGTGTCTCATTCTATATACTACGGTTCACCCCCTCTACTCTGTCTCATTCTATATACTACGGTTCACCCCTCTCTCTCTGTCTCATTCTATATACTACGGTTCACCCCCTCTTCTCTGTGTCTCATTCTATATACTACGGTTCACCCCTTCTACTCTGTCTCATTCTATATACTACGGTTCACCCCCTCTTCTCTCTGTCTCATTCTATATACTACGGTTCACCCTCTCTTCTCTGTGTCTCATTCTATATACTACGGTTCACCCCCTCTACTCTGTCTCATTCTATATACTACAGTTCACCCCCTCTACTCTGTCTCATTCTATATACTACGGTTCACCCCCTCTTCTCTGTGTCTCATTCTATATACTACGGTTCACCCCTCTTCTCTCTGTCTCATTCTATATACTACGGTTCACCCCTCTACTCTGTCTCATTCTATATACTACAGTTCACCCCTCTTCTCTGTCTCATTCTATATACTACGGTTCACCCCCTCTACTCTGTCTCATTCTATATACTACGGTTCACCCCTCTTCTCTCTGTCTCATTCTATATACTACGGTTCACCCCCTCTACTCTGTCTCATTCTATATACTACGGTTCACCCCCTTCTACTCTGTCTCATTCTATATACTACTGTTCACCCCTCTACTCTGTCTCATTCTATATACTACGGTTCACCCCCTCGGTTTCTCTCTGTCTCATTCTATATACTACGGTTCACCCCTCTACTCTGTGTCTCATTCTATATACTACGGTTCACCCCCTCTTCTCTCTGTCTTATTCTATATACTACGGTTCACCCCCTCTCTCTGTCTCATTCTATATACTACGGTTCACCCCTCTACTCTGTCTCATTCTATATACTACGGTTCACCCCCTCTACTCTGTTTCATTCTATATACTACGGTTCACCCCCTCTTCTCTCTGTCTCATTCTATATACTACGGTTCACCCCCTCTTCTCTGTTTCATTCTATATACTACGGTTCACCCCCTCTTCTCTGTGTCTCATTCTATATACTACGGTTCACCCCCTCTACTCTGTTTCATTCTATATACTACGGTTCACCCCCTCTTCTCTGTCTCATTCTATATACTACGGTTCACCCCCTCTACTCTGTCTCATTCTATATACTACGGTTCACCCCCTCTTCTCTGTGTCTCATTCTATATACTACGGTTCACCCCCTCTACTCTGTTTCATTCCTACGGTTCACCCCCCCCTCTTCTCTCTCTGTCTCATTCTATATACTACGGTTCACCCCTCTTCTCTGTGTCTCATTCTATATACTACGGTTCACCCCCTCTACTCTGTCTCATTCTATATACTACGGTTCACCCCCTCTACTCTGTCTCATTCTATATACTACGGTTCACCCCCCCTTCTCTCTGTCTCATTCTATATACTACGGTTCACCCCCTCTACTCTGTCTCATTCTATATACTACGGTTCACCCCCTCTTCTCTCTGTCTCATTCTATGAACAAATCAAATTGTATTTGTCACTTGCGCTGAGTACACCAGGTTTTGACCTTACCCTGAAATGCTTACTTACAAGCCCTTAACCGACAATGCTGGTCAAAAATAAAACATAAAGTAACACAATAAAATAACGAGGCTCTATACAGGGGATACCGGTACTGAGTCAATGTTTGGGGGTACAGGTCAGTCGAGGTCATTTGTACATGTAGGTTGGGGTAATGTGACTATGCATAGATAATAAACAGCCAGTATCAGCAGTGTAGAAACAAATGGTTGTCAATGTAAATAGTCCTGGTGGCCATTTGATTAATTGTTCAGCAGTCTTATGGCTTGGGGGTAGAAGCTGTTGAGAAGCTTTTTGGTCCCAGACTTGGCGCTCCGGTACCGCCTGCCGTGCGGTAGCAGAGAGAACAGTCTATGACTTGGGTGACTGGAGTCTCCTCCCTCTTTCTCCTTGTCCTTCTTTAGCAGCATGATTCATCAAATGTTGCCTCGGTAACACATCAGTATTCCTCTGTAGTTGTTTCCATGTGATACAGCACCATGTACACTGCAGTGTTGTGATCCATAGCAGCATGGCAGTGGACTATAGCATGACAATGGAATGGCCCCAGGCCACAGGCCCCAGGCCCCAAGCCCCAGGTCTCAGGCCCCAGGCCCCAGGGCCCATGCCCCAGGCCCCAGGCCCCATGCCCCATGCCCCAGGCCCCAGGCCCCAGGCCCCAGGCCCCAGGCCCCAGGCTAGTATATGGGATATGTAATTCCCTCGCTGTCTCACAAGTACACGTGTGTGGTTTGGTTTTTCTATCCTTGTGGGGACCAGAAGTCCTCACAAAGATAGTAATACAAGGAAAATTGGAGACATTCCGCCAGTCCCCTTCGGCTTTTTTAGGCTTAGGTGTTAGAATTAGTGTTAAAGTTAGGGTTCAGGGTTAGAGTTTGGGTTAGTTTTAAGGTTAGGATTTTGCGGTTAAGGTTAGCGTTAGGGTTAAGGGCTATGGAATGTAGGATTTGAAATGGGAATCAGTTGTTTGGTCCCCAGAAGGATAGTAAAATAAACATGTGTGTGTGTTTGCAATAACCGTCAAGATGTACAGTGTTGGGGCCCAAATTCACAGCTTATTCACCTGTATGGGTCATAAAATATGACCGTAAAGATATACAGTAAACTATCACAATGGAAGTGGTTCTCTTATTCCACCCCTCTGTTTCTTTTTATTCCAGGTTCCATGATGGAGACATTTTCATTTGTAATTCCGGAGACATTTCTTCCCATTCTTTCCAAGAAGTGACGCAACATCAACACTCCCAGTAAACTGGACACTGAATATTTGTCGTGTTACAAGAGCTACGCCAGAGCACCCAGACAGACCAAGTCTCAACGAACAGGTTACTGATTACATGATTTTATTATGGGTTTTCATTGAGCTATTACAAATGAAGATGAAAACCATGGAGGGTTAGAGACGGTGAGTCCATCCTGCTCTTTTGCTCTTTACCGTCTTACATTCTCAGAATGTCCACAAGACAAGACCTACCTGCTTACATCATCAGAGCATCTGTTTTCACAAAGGAGATCTGAAGTCATGGTTGTATCTCTGTTTATGCTGATTGTTGGTTGGTCTGTATTGTCATGTTATTACCAGGTTGGCAAGGACACAGGAGAGGCGTCATGGGAGGAACAAAACAGGATAAGAAACCAGACGGGATAAGAAATGTGACGACTGACTGAGCAAAATAAGAAAACGTCAGAGAAAGAAGGAAAGAGAGAAGGATTGTGTGTTCTCTACTTTCTCAGAAGTGCAGCCCCTAAATTCCTGTTACTATGCCTGAGAGAGGAAGGGCAGCAGACCAGTCAAAATGAACCCCTACGTCACCTCTCATTTTAGGAGGGATCTCTTTCCCCACTTCCACTTGTTGTAGAGGCTTCTCTTCTCTTCTCCCTTCTCTTACTGTTTGTGTGACATGACAACACCTGTCTCTGTGTAAACCTAGGACAGTAGGTAACACCTGTCTCTGTGTGAACCTAGGACAGTAGGTAACACCTGTCTCTGTGTAAACCTAGGACAGTAGGTAACACCTGTCTCTGTGTAAACCTAGGACAGTAGGTAACACCTGTCTCTGTGTAAACCTAGGACAGTAGGTAACACCTGTCTCTGTGTAAACCTAGGACAGTAGGTAACACCTGTCTCTGTGTAAACCTGGGACAGTAGGTAACACCTGTCTCTGTGTGAACCTAGGACAGCAGGTGACATCTGTCTCTGTGTGAACCTAGGCCAGTAGGTAACACCTGTCTCTGTGTAAACCTGGGACAGTAGGTAACACCTGTCTCTGTGTGAACCTAGGACAGCAGGTGACATCTGTCTCTGTGTAAACCTAGGACAATAGGTAACACCGGTCTCTGTGTAAACCTAGGACAGTAGGTAACACCTGTCTCTGTGTAAACCTAGGACAGTAGGTAACATCTGTATCTGTGTAAACCTAGGACAGTAGGTAACACCTGTCTCTGTGTGAACCTAGGACAGTAGGTAACATCTGTCTCTGTGTGAACCTAGGACAGTAGGTAACATCTGTCTCTGTGTGAACCTAGGACAGTAGGTAACATCTGTCTCTGTGTGAACCTAGGACAGTAGGTAACATCTGTCTCTGTGTAAACCTAGGACAATAGGTAACACCGGTCTCTGTGTAAACCTAGGACAACAGGTAACACCTGTCTCTGTGTGAACCTAGGACAGTAGGTAACATCTGTCTCTGTGTAAACCTAGGACAGTAGGTAACATCTGCCTCTGTGTAAACCTAGGACAACAGGTAACACCTGTCTCTAAACTTAGGACAACAGGTAACACCTGTCTCTGTGTAAACCTAGGACAGTAGGTAACATCTGCCTCTGTGTAAACCTAGGACAACAGGTAACACCTGTCTCTGTGTAAACCTAGGACAGTAGGTAACACCTGTCTCTGTGTAAACCTAGGACAGTAGGTAACATCTGTCTCTGTGTAAACCTTGGACAACAGGTAATATCTGTCTCTGTGTAAACCTAGGACAGTAGGTAACACCTGTCTCTGTGTAAACCTAGGACAATAGGTAACACCTGTCTCTGTGTAAACCTAGGACAGTAGGTAACACCTGTCTCTGTGTAAACCTAGGACAGTAGGTAACACCTGTCTCTGTGTAAACCTAGGACAGTAGGTAACATCTGTATCTGTGTAAACCTAGGACAGTAGGTAACACCTGTCTCTGTGTGAACCTAGGACAGTAGGTAACATCTGTCTCTGTGTGAACCTAGGACAGTAGGTAACATCTGTCTCTGTGTAAACCTAGGACAGTAGGTAACATCTGCCTCTGTGTAAACCTAGGACAACAGGTAACACCTGTCTCTGTGTAAACCTAGGACAACAGGTAACACCTGTCTCTGTGTAAACCTAGGACAGTAGGTAACATCTGCCTCTGTGTAAACCTAGGACAACAGGTAACACCTGTCTCTGTGTAAACCTAGGACAGTAGGTAACACCTGTCTCTGTGTAAACCTAGGACAGTAGGTAACATCTGTCTCTGTGTAAACCTTGGACAACAGGTAATATCTGTCTCTGTGTAAACCTAGGACAGTAGGTAACACCTGTCTCTGTGTAAACCTAGGACAACAGGTAACACCTGTCTCTGTGTAAACCTAGGACAGTAGGTAACACCTGTCTCTGTGTAAACCTAGGACAGTAGGTAACATCTGTCTCTGTGTAAACCTTGGACAACAGGTAATATCTGTCTCTGTGTAAACCTAGGACAGTAGGTAACACCTGTCTCTGTGTAAACCTAGGACAACAGGTAACACCTGTCTCTGTGTAAACCTAGGACAGTAGGTAACACCTGTCTATGTGTAAACCTAGGACAGTAGGTAACATCTGTCTCTGTGTAAACCTTGGACAACAGGTAATATCTGTCTCTGTGTAAACCTAGGACAGTAGGTAACACCTGTCTCTGTGTAAACCTAGGACAGTAGGTAACACCTGTCTCTGTGTAAACCTAGGACAGTAGGTAACACCTGTCTCTGTGTAAACCTAGGACAACAGGTAACACCTGTCTCTGTGTAAACCTAGGACAGTAGGTAACATCTGCCTCTGTGTAAACCTAGGACAACAGGTAACACCTGTCTCTGTGTAAACCTTGGACAGTAGGTAACACCTGTCTCTGTGTAAACCTAGGACAGTAGGTAACACCTGTCTCTGTGTAAACCTAGGACGGTAGGTAACACCTGTCTCTGTGTAAACATTGGACAGTAGGTAACACCTGTCTCTGTGTAAACCTAGGACAGTAGGTAACATCTGTCTCTGTGTAAACCTAGGACAGTAGGTAACATCTGTCTCTGTGTAAACCTAGGACTGTAGGTAACATCTGTCTCTGTGTAAACCTAGGACAGTAGGTAACATCTGTCTCTGTGTAAACCTAGGACAGTAGGTAACATCTGTCTCTGTGTAAACCTTGGACAACAGGTAACGACTGTTGCCTTGGTATTCTCCTGTGTTGTGCCTTTGTTGCTCCTAGTCAGGGTGTTACACTGTAAACTGTCCTCAGGGAGTTGGTCAAGGTGTTACACTGTAAACTGTCCTCAGGGAGCTGGTGAAGGGTTGAACTGTTCCTCAGGAACCTAGTAATATTTTTAGCTTGTTCACTGGGAGTCAAAGACTTGCCAGCGTTCGAAACCCACAGTCCACTGGAAATGTGTACGGAAGGTAAAGTCTAATATCGCAACCAAACATTTTTTATGTCATTTGGATTTGCCCTGATTCAAACCTTTTGAGTTTTCTTTGTTTTTTATCCATAAGGGATTTGGCATGCAACAAACTAAAACAATCTCCCTTCCCAGAATATTACCTTTTTGCCTCAGTGGGTTGTTGTTTTTACCCAGTTTTCCTTGCACGTCCTCTGCACATTATTGCCACATTTTTCCAAAGGAATTAGACTGGAAGCTTTTCTGAAATGGATGAACATGTGTGTTCTCTGTCAAGCAGGGGTGTTGAGTGTGACACTTGAACCAAGAGGAGAGAACTAAAACCAACCCGTTTGGAAAAAACAAGGACACGGCACCTCCCGTCCCAGGATTGGACAGGATTTGACCTCTGAAATAACATTTGAGCTCTGAGTTTTTGTAGAGGTCATCCACGGGTGTATGCCCTGTGTGCCTGTTACCCCTCCCCTCTTTCCCCACAACCGGCCAATAGGATTCTGCTCCTCCTACACATTCACTTTGACTCTATAATAGGTGTTGTATAGAATTAATCCTGGTATCATATGTATAGGATGGTACACAACAATAGGTACACAGAAAGTACACACAATTGTACATGCCTTGGCGTTCAAGTCGCTCTGGATAAGAGCGTCTGCTAAATGACTTAAATGTAAATGTAAATGTAAGTAACTTCATTCTCTCTCCTTTTATTTATTGTATTTCTCCCTCTCTTTCCCTCACTCCCTCTGTTGTAGAGAATTCTCCCATGCAGTTGTAGTGGAGAGTAAGTCTCCTTATTGTTGTATACATTTTTACAACACTGAGTTAATACGATGTAGCTGATCTGGTCAGTAGTCAGTCTGTGCAGTGTGTTCTGTACTGAATTGACAATGCCTTTAGGTGAAACACAGAGCCTCTCAGGAATAGGATATCCAGCAGTTACCTGAGAGAGCCGCAAAAATATTTCAAATGTCTCTAAAAGTCTGCTTTTGTTGTGCCAAGAACTTACCACTAACATTTGAGGACTTTTGTGGCTTGGAAAAGATACCTGGATTTGAGGGGAAACTGCTGGTCACAGTCTCCCACTTGTGAGAGACACTGAGTGAGTATTATTTACACAGTGCATGGCTACTGTAGCTCATAAATGTGTTCCAAGGTCCTGTAGCAAAGGAAACATAGATATAAAAGGGTGGAGGAACATATTCTGACTGATAGGAAGTGAATGGATTGGAATTGTGTACCATTATCTGAATCAATAGTCTAAGGAGTTCCTCCTCTGTTTCAATCTGCCTTGTGTATTTTCCATGACCAAACCACTGGGAAGTGAAGATCATGGAACGTAAGAAACAGCATGCTATTCTTTTCTCTGCTGGTTGCATGTTAGATACATGTTAGAAACGTAGACACCGTTTGACTGTACTGTACTGTGGATCTACCCCTGGACTCTGTATTGTCGTATTGCACTTTAGTGAATGTGGGGAGTATATATCCTCCTTACTACTACCCCATTGTATCCCCAGCTCTCATCCTTTCAAGCTTCTCAGTTCCTGTAGCCTGCTCAATTTCCCTCGTGCTGTTTCAAACTGTCAGCAAAACTCCTGCTTCCTCGTAAGATGGCCACAGACTATGGGTCCCTCCTGTTGATACCCTGGACACGTGCATAACCTCCCTCTTCAGCCCAAAGGAGTGTAAGTACTACAGGGACTATACAGTATTACTGCGAGACTGTCTATCTGCTGCTGTGGAATACGTTTCTGACCAGAGGAGTACATACAGCAACAACTTGACCACTGAGTTTCCTTCAAGAGAAGGGAAGGAAGACTGTGAATCAGGACACTGTAGAGCTGTGAGTAACCCTGACTGTTAATAAAAAGTTAGTGGAACAATGATCCGGGAAGTGAGGGAAGTCATCTACTGCTGGATACAGTTTTTCCTCGTGGATTTACCTTTACCACATCAGATGGATTACTTTTCACCATAGAAACAGTGGAACTGGAAAGAAGTACAGAACACCAGGTTCTTATCAATACCTAGGTGGTCATAAACTCACAAAGCACATAGGAGTTGAGACTACAGCTTCATCAGCGTAAGACATTGTATTTAGCGCCATGGGAGCGGCGCGTGTTAAGCAACGTTTCAGTGCGGTGGTTGACGGGCTGGTAGAAGAGGAGGAAGTCATTAAGCTGGCTCTGAGTGTTGCTGACACGGCCAGGGTGGGGGGGAGCACGGGAGGCTCAGGGAGCCCCACCGGTCTCTCTCCCACACACAACCGAAATGGCAAAGCACTCCCCCTGCAGGGCAACGGCAGCAATGCACGGAGGCCCAGTGGAGCCCTGGAGGCAGGAGGAGGGGAAGGATCGATGAAAGGAGGAGGGCGCTCAGGACTGAGGGGCGGGAGGGGCGGAAGTCTGGGGAGAAGGGGAGAAGGCTGTTCGTCCTTGGACCGAGATTCAACACTGTCGTCCCCTTCCTCCTCAAGCCGCCGGCCCCCCCGGCGCTCTAGACGCCGGCCCCGCCACCGCTTTGTGGGCAAGGACGGGCGCTGCAACGTCATCTTCGTCAACATGAGCGAGAGAGGCCAGCGTTACCTCAGCGACCTCTTCACCACCTGCGTGGACATCCGCTGGCGTTGGATGCTAGTCATCTTCTGCCTCTCCTTCCTCCTCTCTTGGCTGCTCTTTGGCTCCGCCTTCTGGCTCATTGCCGCTGCACACGGAGACTTCGCCATCCGCCTCAACCCCAGCTCGGGTGCCTCTTCCGGGGGAGGAGATGAGTCCGGAGCAGGGGCGGTGGTGGAAGTGGAGGAAACGTGTTTCGTTCAGGTGAACAGCTTTATGGCGGCCTTCCTGTTCTCCCTGGAGACGCAGACATCTATTGGTTACGGCTTCCGCAGCGTGACCGAGGCCTGCCCCCTGGCGGTGATGGCGGTCGTCTTGCAGTGCATTGTGGGCTGCATCATTGACGCCTTCATCATCGGAGCGGTCATGGCGAAGATCGCTAAGCCCAAGAAGCGTAACGAGACGCTGTTGTTCTCTGACACTGCAGTGGTGGCGCTGAGAGACGGGAAACTCTGCATGATGTGGAGGGTGGGGAACCTACGCAAGAGCCACCTGGTAGAGGCACACGTACGTGCACAGCTAATGAAGGTAAGAAAGGAGATGAAGATTGGTTGAGGGATGAAAGAAGGGAGCAAAGAGACTGAAGGGGCTGTAAACAGTAGAAGAGGCAGGACACATCAGTAACTGTAAAGAGACTGAAAGGGCTGTAAACAGTAGAAGAGGCAGGACACATCAGTAACTGTAAAGATACTGGAGGGGCTGTAAACAGTAGAAGAGGCAGGACACATCAGTAACTGTAAAGAGACTGAAAGGGCTGTAAACAGTAGAAGAGGCAGGACACATCAGTAACTGTAAAGATACTGGAGGGGCTGTAAACAGTAGAAGAGGCAGGACACATCAGTAACTGTAAAGAGACTGAAGGGGCTGTAAACAGTAGAAGAGGCAGGACACATCCGAAACTGTAAAGAGACTGAAGGGGCTGTAAACAGTAGAAGAGGCAGGACACATCAGTAACTGTAAAGAGACTGAAGGGGCTGTAAACAGTAGAAGAGGCAGGACACATCAGTAACTGTAAAGAGACTTAAGGGGCTGTAAACAGTAGAAGAGGCAGGACACATCAGTAACTGTAAAGAGACTGAAGGGGCTGTAAACAGTAGAAGAGGCAGGACATATCAGTAACTGTAAAGATACTGAAGGGGCTGTAAACAGTAGAAGAGGCAGGACACATCAGTAACTGTAAAGAGACTGAAGGGGCTGTAAACAGTAGAAGAGGCAGGACACATCAGTAACTGTAAAGAGACTTAAGGGGCTGTAAACAGTAGAAGAGGCAGGACACATCAGTAACTGTAAAGAGACTGAAGGGGCTGTAAACAGTAGAAGAGGCAGGACACATCAGTAACTGTAAAGATACTGAATGGGCTGTAAACAGTAGAAGAGGCAGGACATATCAGTAACTATATTAACAATTCTGGAGAGAGAGAGAGAGAGAGAGAGAGAGAGAGAGAGAGAGAGAGATGGAAAGTGATGGGGAACAGTAGAGAGGGAGAGCGAGAGGGAGAGAGAGAGAGAGAGAGAGAGAGAGAGAGAGAGAGAGAGAGAGAGAGAGAGAGAGAGAGAGAGAGAGAGAGAGAGAGAGAGAGAGAGAGAGATTGAAAGTGATGGGGAGAAGTAGAGAGGGGAGAGAGAGAGAGAGAGAGAGAGAGAGAGAGAGAGAGAGAGAGAGAGAGAGAGAGAGAGAGAGAGAGAGAGAGAGAGAGAGAGAGAGATGGATGGATGGATGGATGGAAAGTGATGGGGAGAAGTAGAGAGGGAGGGAGGGAGGGAGGGAGGGAGGGAGGGAGAGAGAGAGAGAGAGAGAGAGAGAGAGAGAGAGAGAGAGAGAGATTGGAAAGTGATGGGGAGAAGTAGAGAGGGAGAGAGAGAGAGAGAGAGAGAGAGAGAGAGAGAGAGAGAGAGAGAGAGAGAGAGAGAGAGAGAGAGAGAGAGAGAGAGAGAGAGAGAGAGAGATGGATGGAAAGTGATGGGGAGAAGTAGAGAGGGAGAGTGAGATGGAAAGTGATGGGGAGAAGGAGGAGAGAGAGAGAGAGAGAGAGAGAGAGAGAGAGAGAGAGATGGATGGATGGTTGGAAAGTGATGGGGAGAAGTAGAGAGCGAGAGGGAGGGAGGGAGGGAGGGGGAGAGAGAGAGATGGAGAGAGAGAGGGGGAGAGAGAGAGAGAGAGAGAGAGAGATGGATGGATGGATGGAAAGTGATGGGGAGAAGTAGAGAGGGAGAGAGAGAGAGATGGAAAGTGATGGGGAGATGTAGAGAGGGAGAGAGAGGGAGATGGAAGGTGATGGGGAGAAGTAGAGAGGGAGAGGGAGAGAGAGAGAGAGAGAGAGAGTAGGAGAGAGAGAGAGAGAGAGAGAGGGGAAGAGATGGAAAGTGATGGGGAGAAGTAGAGAGGGAGAGAGTGATATCGGTGAGGCCATCTGGACTGTACTCTGATGTCTGTGGTTAATGAGAGCTTGTTTTATTCTCCCTCAGGGGTTTAGAAGATTTACCAAGGGATTCATTTCCCCAGGATTCTTTAACTCAAAACCTCTGTGTGTGTGTGTGTGTGTGTGTGTGTGTGTGTGTGTGTGTGTGTGTGTGTGTGTGTGTGTGTGTGTGTGTGTGTGTGTGTGTGTGTGTGTGTGTGTGTGTGTGTGTGTGTGTGTGTGTGTGTGTGTGTGTGCGCGCGCGTGTATGGTTCTGTCTGTGTACTGTATATAGATAATACTATTTTCTGGCCATCTGTTGGCGATTTTGGTGAAAGTTTGCGAGGTGGTGTGTGTTCTGACATATTGTCTGCCGGTCTGTATCTATTGTGTTTCATGTGGCCCTTACCTACCACTGATTTCATTGTCCTGTGGGTTGTAAAGCTCTAGAGCAGGGAGGTGAAGAGAGGAACATTTAGATCTTCTTAAAACCTTGATCATGTCAAAGTTCAGACGGGGCAGCTTTGATAAGTTTTGGGGGATCATGGCAGAATTGTGTTTCTCAGTGCTGAGGCTGGGGATTGGCTCCTGAAAAAGTTTGTGTAGTAAGCCTAGGCCTGTGGAGTTTGGCTGCAGACTGGTGCAGCCAAGAAATATAGGCAGGCAAGAGCTTTCTGTGGAACATAACACTTAAGACTTTGGACTGAACAATACAATATGTTCCTGTAAACAATGTAAAAACGAAACACTTAATCACTAACCTCATACCCTCTGTACTTCCCTTTCTCTACCCCTGTTCTTTCCCCCTCCCCCAGCCGAGGGTGACCCCAGAGGGAGAGTTCCTCCCGCTGGACAACGAGGACATCAACGTGGGATTCGACACGGGAACCGACCGCATCTTCCTGGTTTCCCCGGTAACCATCGTCCACGAGATCGACAATGAGTCGCCGTTTTTCGAGATGGACCGTCGGACTCTGGAGGGCGACACGGAGTTGGAGGTGGTGGTCATTCTGGAGGGTATGGTGGAGGCCACAGCCATGACCACACAGTGTCGCAGCTCCTACCTCGCCTCCGAGATCCTCTGGGGTCACCGCTTCGAACCTGTGCTCTTCGAGAGGAAGAACTGTTACCAGGTAAGAGGGGGAGAGGTCCTATAGAAACAGAAGAGGAAAGAGTTTCTCATCCTCTGGCTTCGTTGTTACGTTTTCCCTTTTCTCTACATTTTAGCCATTTAGCAGACACTCTTATCCAGAGTGACCCCTCTCTTTTTCTTATCCAGAGTGACCCCTCTCTTTTTCTTATCCAGAGTGACACCTCTCTTTTTCTTATCCAGAGTGACCCCTCTCTTTTTCTTATCCAGAGTGACCCCTCTCTTTTTCTTATCCAGAGTGACCCCTCTCTTTTTCTTATCCAGAGTGACCCCTCTCTTTTTCTTATCCAGGTGGACTACTCGTTCTTCCACCGGACCTATGAGATTCCCAGCACACCCTCTTGCAGCGCTAAAGAGTTGGCCGAGCAGAAGTACATCCAGGGCTCACGCTCCTCCTTCTGCTACGAGAACGAAGTAGCCCTGCAGCTCGTCTCCCCTGACAATGACCCTGAGGGCAACCCTGGCGGCTGCCCCTCCCCCTGACCCACCGATCCTCCCTCTCACAACCCACCCACACTAACTAGGGAGGCGACAGGCAGAGGGGACAGGAAGTGACCTAGGATCCACAGGAAGTCAGGGACAGACAGAGGGAGAGAGAGGCAGAAAGAGAGACAGGCTTCATAGGGAAAGAGACCAACGTAGAGAAAGGTAAGTAGAAGATTTAGGGAAAAGGACAACATTGAGAGACTGAAGTTGAGAGAGTTGTAGAAAGAGAAACATAAGACACGACAAAGACGCCGAGAGACAAACGGAGAGAGAGATACTGTATACTGTCAAACAGAGAGAAAAGGACAGACAGATAGGACAGAAAAGGATAGAGAGGGATAGAAAGAGAGAGAGAAGTGTCATTGAAAGGGGTAGATGGGCTGCTGCTACTCTGACTGTGTTAGCTGATTTGGACATAGCGATCTTTCAGAATCATTATGAACCTGTCTGTCTCAGATCCGTCCCGTCAACCAACCGCTACATTCACCACTGACTCCAGCACCTAGCTGACCACGCATACAACACTGACCCCTATTGGCTTCAGTCCGTACCTGCAGCTCCTGTTCAGTTACAACTCACACTGAAAACATGGGCGTAAGGTGAAGCTGCCACAAAGACACTGAGCTATGACCAGTTTAGTGTTTCTGCCCCCTAATGTTGAAGGTTAGGTTTTGGAGAGGCTAAGCTGATCCTAGATCTGTGCCTACGGGTAACTTCTACACCAAATCTGTTGATGTTGAATACTGTGTGAGAGAATGAGGTAAAACGGTGTATATCTACACATTGAGGGATGTTTGTTATGAACTGAATGAGAAGGCATTATTGATATGTTTTTGATTCTGGTCATTTGTGTTCTGTCAAGGTTTGAGCAGGTCTGTTGTGTTAGACTGATATGTAGCAAAATGGATACAGAGAAACAGCTGAAAATAAGCAGTGGTTTTAAGCTGTTTCTTTGACTTTGTACTGTATGTTGTTATTCTGTATTTATAATGCAAGACTATTATATATTTGCTTTATTTAATCAAACATGTTGCTTGTTCAACTGGGTGCAGTGTCAGCACAAAACCATATGAGTGCATAGTCTGGTAACATGTTATTGGAAGGTCTACTTCTAAACTTATGATTGATTGTTTAATATGGTTAACTATGGTTAACAAACAAAGGTTTATAAGTACTTTGTAAGCAGAACTTTGATTAAAATGTTACCTTATGTTATTTTTTAAATTCTACAGAACCCAGCTGAAGGGACAATCTTATGTTAATGTTTACCTCTGTCTTGAATATGAGATTCTGTCACCTGAGATTCTGTGTTCCTCAAACATTTAACTTTGTATGATTTTCCTCAGTATTTTCTTTATTTAGTTCATTTGCTGAATACTGTATATTTGGTAGAATTTGAAGGGGGAAATGGAGGGATGTTAAAGGTAGACTCAGCGATATGACGTAGATGCAGAAAGTAAACAGCATAGTGGGTCAATATCCACAACAACTAAGAGCGTTGAAGTGTGAGGCTCAACTTCTCCGCTGTTTAAATAAATAGTGAGGGTATTCCATACCGGTAAAACATGAGCCTATCACAATAATGAAAACAAAATGTTGCCGAGGCTGAGATGGATGGCTGACACTGAGACGCGCGCAGACAGCAGTGGACGCATACATTCTGGCCTAATGACAATCACCACAATGTCATTACACTTGTTGGTGTTTTGTGTAACAGAGGTCTCTTTCCATCCACCACTGTTTGGAGGCGGGAGACATGTTGAGACTGGATGAACATGTAAAGGAGCCCTTTGAAGTGATTGTTTGACAATCAGATTAAAACATCATGACTGGTGGTTTGTGCCACAGTAGAAGGTAATACATTTTAAAAGTTAAATAACAAATCTTTAGTATGAGGCCTACAGAGATCCTAATGAATGAATAGAGATTCCATATGGAATGAATGAATAGAGATTCCATATGGAATGAATGAATAGAGATTCTATATGGAATTAATGAATAGATTCTATATGTAATGAATGAATAGAGATTCTATATGGAATGAATGAATAGATTCTATATGGAATGAATGAATAGAGATTCTATATGTAATGAATGAATAGATTCTATATGTAATGAATGAATAGGGATTCTATATGTAATGAATGAATAGATTCTATATGTAATGAATGAATAGAGATTATATATGTAATGAATGAATAGATTCTATATATAATGAATGAATAGATTATATATATAATGAATGAATAGATTCTATATTTAATGAATGAATAGATTCTATATGGAATGAATGAATAGAGATTATATATGTAATGAATGAATAGATTCTATATGTAATGAATGAATAGAGATTCTATATGTAATGAATGAATAGATTCTATATGTAATGAATGAATAGATTCTATATGGAATGAATGAATAGAGATTCTATATGGAATGAATGAATAGAGATTCTATATGGAATGAATGAATAGAGATTCTATATGGAATGAATGAATGGAGATTCTATATGGAATGAATGAATAGAGATTCTATATGGAATGAATGAATAGAGATTCTATATGTAATGAATTAATATAGATTCTATATGGAATGAATGAATAGAGGTTCTATATGGAATGAATGAATAGAGATTCTATATGTAATGAATGAATAGATTATGTAATGAATGAATAGATTCTATATGTAATGAATGAATAGAGATTCTATATGGAATGAATGAATAGATTCTATATGTAATGAATGAATAGAGATTATATATGTAATGAATGAATAGATTCTATATGTAATGAATGAATAGGGATTCTATATGTAATGAATGAATAGATTCTTTATATAATGAATGAATAGATTCTATATGTAATGAATGAATAGAGATTCTATATGGAATGAATGAATAGAGATTATATATGTAATGAATGAATAGATTATATATGTAATGAATGAATAGAGATTCTATATGTAATGAATGAATAGAGATTCTATATGTAATGAATGAATAGAGATTCTATATGTAATGAATGAATATAGATTCTATATAGAATGAATGAATAGGGATTCTATATGTAATGAATGAATAGATTCTATATGGAATGAATGAATAGAGATTCTATATGTAATGAATGAATAGATTATATATGTAATGAATGAATAGATTCTATATGTAATGATTGAATATAGATTCTATATGTAATGAATGAATAGAGATTCTATATGTAATGAATGAATAGATTCTATATGTAATGAATGAATAGAGATTCTATATGTAATGAATGAATAGATTCTATACGTAATGAATGAATAGATTCTATATGTAATGAATGAATAGAGATTATATATGTAATGAATGAATAGATTCTATATATAATGAATGAATAGATTCTATATGTAATGAATGAATAGGATTCTATATGGAATGAATGAATAGAGATTATATATGTAATGAATGAATAGATTCTATATGTAATGAATGAATAGAGATTATATATGTAATGAATGAATAGTTTCTATATGTAATGAATGAATAGATTATATATGTAATGAATGAATACGGATTCTATATGTAATGAATGAATATATTCTATATATAATGAATGAATAGATTCTATATGTAATGAATGAATAGTTTCTATATGTAATGAATGAATAGATTATATATGTAATGAATGAATAGGGATTCTATATGTAATGAATGAATATATTCTATATATAATGAATGAATAGATTCTATATGTAATGAATGAATAGAGATTATATATGTAATGAATGAATAGTTTCTATATGTAATGAATGAATAGATTATATATGTAATGAATGAATAGGGATTCTATATGTAATGAATGAATATATTCTATATATAATGAATGAATAGATTCTATATGTAATGAATGAATAGATTCTATATGTAATGAATTAATATATTCTATATGTAATGAATGAATAGATTATATATGTAATGAATGAATAGATTCTATATGTAATGAATGAATAGAGATTCTATATGTAATGAATGAATATATTCTATATATAATGAATGAATAGATTCTATATGTAATGAATGAATAGAGATTCTATGTGGAATGAATGAATAGAGATTATATATGTAATGAATGAATAGATGATATATGTAGTGAATGAATAGAGATTCTAATGTAATGAATGAATAGATTATATATGTAATGAATGAATAGATTCTATATGTAATGAATGAATAGAGATTCTATATGGAATGAATGAATAGATTCTATATGTAATGAATGAATAGAGATTATATATGTAATGAATGAATAGATTCTATATGTAATGAATAATGAATGAATGAATAGATTCTATATGTAATGAATGAATAGAGATTCTATATGTAATGAATGAATATATTCTATATATAATGAATGAATAGATTCTATATGTAATGAATGAATAGAGATTCTATGTGGAATGAATGAATAGAGATTATATATGTAATGAATGAATAGATTCTATATGTAATGAATGAATAGAGATTATATATGTAATGAATGAATAGATTCTATATATAATGAATTAATAGATTCTATATGTAATGAATGAATATGGATTCTATATGTAATGAATGAATAGATTCTATATGGAATGAATGAATAGAGATTATATATGTAATGAATGAATAGATTCTATATGTAATGAATGAATAGAGATTCTATATGTAATGAATGAATAGTTTCTATATGTAATGAATGAATAGATTATATATGTAATGAATGAATAGGGATTCTATATGTAATGAATGAATATATTCTATATATAATGAATGAATAGATTCTATATGTAATGAATGAATAGAGATTATATATGTAATGAATGAATAGAGATTATATATGTAATGAATGAATAGATTCTATATGGAATGAATGAATAGATTCTATATGTAATGAATGAATAGAGATTCTATATGGAATGAATGAATAGAGATTCTATATGTAATGAATGAATAGAGATTCTATATGTAATGAATGAATAGATTATATATGTAATGAATGAATAGATTCTATATGTAATGAATGAATAGAGATTATATATGTAATGAATGAATAGATTATATATGTAATGAATGAATAGGGATTCTATATGTAATGAATGAATATATTCTATATATAATGAATGAATAGATTCTATATGTAATGAATGAATAGAGATTATATATGGAATGAATGAATAGAGATTATATATGTAATGAATGAATAGATTCTATATGGAATGAATTAATAGATTCTATATGTAATGAATGAATAGAGATTCTATATGGAATGAATGAATAGAGATTCTATATGTAATGAATGAATAGAGATTCTATATGTAATGAATGAATAGATTATATATGTAATGAATGAATAGATTCTATATGTAATGAATGAATAGAGATTCTATATGGAATGAATGAATAGAGATTCTATATGTAATGAATGAATAGATTCTATATGGAATGAATGAATAGAGATTCTATATGTAATGAATGAATAGATTATATATGTAATGAATGAATAGATTCTATATGTAATGATTGAATATAGATTCTATATGTAATGAATGAATAGAGATTCTATATGTAATGAATGAATAGATTCTATATGTAATGAATGAATAGAGATTCTATATGTAATGAATGAATAGATTCTATACGTAATGAATGAATAGATTCTATATGTAATGAATGAATAGAGATTATATATGTAATGAATGAATAGATTCTATATATAATGAATGAATAGATTCTATATGTAATGAATGAATAGGGATTCTATATGGAATGAATGAATAGAGATTATATATGTAATGAATGAATAGATTCTATATGTAATGAATGAATAGAGATTATATATGTAATGAATGAATAGTTTCTATATGTAATGAATGAATAGATTATATATGTAATGAATGAATACGGATTCTATATGTAATGAATGAATATATTCTATATATAATGAATGAATAGATTCTATATGTAATGAATGAATAGTTTCTATATGTAATGAATGAATAGATTATATATGTAATGAATGA
Organism: Oncorhynchus keta; assembly: GCF_023373465.1. Taxonomy (NCBI): domain Eukaryota; kingdom Metazoa; phylum Chordata; class Actinopteri; order Salmoniformes; family Salmonidae; genus Oncorhynchus; species Oncorhynchus keta. The sequence goes on from NW_026288052.1 coordinate 656,355, forward strand.
ATAGGGATTCTATATGTAATGAATGAATATATTCTATATATAATAAATGAATAGATTCTATATGTAATGAATGAATAGAGATTCTATATGTAATGAATGAATAGTTTCTATATGTAATGAATGAATAGATTATATATGTAATGAATGAATAGGATTCTATATGTAATGAATGAATATATTCTATATATAATGAATGAATAGATTCTATATGTAATGAATGAATAGATTCTATATGTAATGAATGAATATATTCTATATGTAATGAATGAATAGATTATATATGTAATGAATGAATAGATTCTATATGTATGTAATGAATGAATAGAGATTCTATATGTAATGAATGAATAGATTCTATATATAATGAATGAATAGATTCTATATGTAATGAATGAATAGAGATTCTATATGGAATGAATGAATAGAGATTATATATGTAATGAATGAATAGATTATATATGTAATGAATGAATAGATTCTATATGTAATGAATGAATAGAGATTCTATATGGAATGAATGAATAGATTCTATATGTAATGAATGAATAGAGATTATATATGTAATGAATGAATAGATTCTATATGTAATGAATGAATAGATTCTATATGTAATGAATGAATAGAGATTCTATATGTAATGAATGAATATATTCTATATATAATGAATGAATAGATTCTATATGTAATGAATGAATAGATTATATATGTAATGAATGAATAGGGATTCTATATGTAATGAATGAATATATTCTATATATAATGAATGAATAGATTCTATATGTAATGAATGAATAGAGATTCTATATGTAATGAATGAATAGTTTCTATATGGAATGAATGAATAGAGGTTCTATATGGAATGAATGAATAGAGATTCTATATGGAATGAATGAATAGAGATTCTATATGGAATGAACGAATAGAGATTCTATATGTAATGAATGAATATAGATTCTATATGTAATGAATGAATAGAGATTCTATATGTAATGAATGAATAGATTCTATATGTAATGAATGAATAGATTATATATGTAATGAATGAATATAGATTCTATATGGAATGAATGAATATAGATTCTATATGGAATGAATTAATAGAGATTCTATATGGAATTGTGTGATCATGTGAACATAGGAGGTCCCATCCCGGGAAGAAATGACATCTACTTTCACCCGTGTGTGTGACTCTGAGAGTGAAGTCCTGTATCTCACTCATCTCAATAACTGCAGTGCTGCTCGTGGCAACGTCATTTAGCTGAGTTTACCTTTAAGGTGACATTGTTGAAAGTGTCCAGTACTTGGCAGAGCACCCTAAGCTGGGACTGGAAATGGACCGTAAACCTGTTGGACTGCCATGACCACTGGAAGCATGTACTGAGGACCTGAAACGTACAACTGTCACTTCACTGCAGTACATTTACGTAAGGAAAACCTCCCTGACCACTCCCTACATCTTCCTGTTCTTACTGTAAGGGCTCACAACTGCACTAGCAAACCACCTGAGGAGGAATTGAATTTCTGTGACATTCTGTTCTCTGAGAGAGGTTCTGTTCAAAGAATTAGAATGGATGACTAATCCTGAATTCTATGATTCTGCTTTGGCTGGTGTCTGTCTCACACTATGTGGGAGACTAATGCATTGGGCGGTGGCTTCAAAAAGAAGGCTATGGTGTTATTCTATAACTAGCACATGATTTGCAATGTTCAAATTAGATGTTTTTACTGCCTGTCTATTTTGTTGAATCGTGTAACTCTTCTGAAAGGGATGGTTTCTGAAATATGGATACTGATGTTATTGAGAGATGAAGAGTTCTAACTTCTATGCCGTTACTACCACAATATTTAGTCACACTTTACATTAAGTTAAACTAACATGTGTGGTATTACCTAATAACTAAGTCATTATTTCAAATAGAATCTATTCACCTTCCTTTTGCAGTTTTACAATTCAAAATCATTGGGTTATGCACCTTACCAGCAGATACCATGCACAATATATCATGAATCTACATGATACGTAAAGTGTAAAGTGTTGACCAATTGTCTTGACCACTAGATGACACAACAGGGCTGTAATGTTCTACCTACTACAAGGACAGACAACTCTGAAACTTTGACTTGCATCTTTGCACAGAAGTAAGTTGACACTATGGACACTACGTACATACAAAGCACTGTAAAAGCACACAAACGGCTATTGAAATGGCATTTTAAGACGTCACATACTGTATATGGAAAGCAGCACTTCACACACACTGACCTTTTGAACAGGAAACATGGATATTTCACATTTTAAAGCAGATTCCATTATATAATTGACAACCATATTGATTGGTTATAGTTGGTGTTCTTGACATTTATTCAACTTCCGTGTCCTTCCTTATTTTCCTATGTCTCAATGGCTACCAAGTTCTATTTATAGGTGAATGGCCAGTCCCGTCTGGGGGGTAACTTGAACCCTGACCACCAGGACTCTGACCTCATGACCTCTGCGTTAGTCTTTTTGGATTACTTGATGACTTCCTGGTTGGTTGCTTTATTAGATTCCAGAATAAAACTCTGATGTTGCAGGTTAAGTTATGTTTGGTATGTACGTTAGTGGAATCGGGTTGTTACTAGCTGTGCTCTATTATTATTTTCTACAGATACCACTGTATACGTTTCCCATTCTTCTCTGTTGTATCACAAAAAATAATAATTTCACTACTGTTTGTGGCAGAAAACACTTCCATGTGAAAAGAATGGCACCATAGAGCAAATAAAACACATTGAGTCAATTCTGGTTTATTTTGTACTTGAGTCTCAGATTCTCTCATTTGTCAAATAAAAGTGTCATTTATTTTTTGCTGAATGGAAAGGTGTAGTTGGTCACAACGTAGGCCTGAATATCTGTAAAAGACTGCCTCCATTACAATACAGTTAATTACTGTGTCTTTACTGTGCAAGGTGTGCAGGCTTGTAAACTACATAGAATATGTTATCACATGTTTATTACCTAAAAACACATTAAAAAAAATAATAATGCAACAGAAATTATCTATTTTTAAAAGAATACCTAGTCCTATATAATCAGAATAATTGATGAGCAATGACTGGTGCATCGGTTTTGTCTTTAAATGGCAAACCCCTTTGAGCAGTACTATAGCATCCTCTAGCTGCGGTCGCCAGACAGATTCTTAAGACTCGGAGACGGTAACTGTTCGTGGGAATCTGGGACGGTCGCCTCTTTTAGTAGCCCGGCTTTTCCAATAGACAGTCCTTATGCACAGGTCTAAGATCAGCTTAGTACTGTCTCCAAACCTAGCATTAACCATTAAATTAAACCCAAAACCGACCTTAGATCAATGTCTAGGGACTATTCCGTCCCACTCCGAGTGACAGACAAGGGATGCTGTCATCAACAAAGAGCGTGCAAATCTCCCTACTCCACCGCGAGAAGACTGTATGGGCACCTGCTACTTTACTCCAATTGGGCATTCCACACGTCCGTCAGACTGATGGGACTGCCCGATATTTTGTCTGATTGGTTAGGATTTGTGGCAATTGGGATCTCTCAAGATCCCATTTGTTGTCGCTTGTATCTGTGCCAGTGAAGGGGCTGGACGGGATCGTCTCATTCAGTGGGCGGGGATTCACAGCAGTTGTATATTTTCATTCGAAGACTCTATTTATAAAGCGGGACTTAAATGTAAGTTATTTTTTATTGGTGTATAGACAGGAAGTGATTGTGCTGGCCTGAAGCCGGAGATTTGCCCTCACCCTTCTGTCTGTCTGTTTTATGATCATTAGAATGTGTGTGTGCGGCTTCGACTGAGAGAGCGGTGTAATGATAAAAGCCGCATTTGCGGTACCCTCCTCTCACCTCATATAAGTCAGGAAAAAACGGAGAACCCGTCTTATTTCGTTCCTCCTCGAGCCCTAGACTTATCCACGTCTCGGAGAACATTGTGAAGGTGAGATATTTAGTTACCAATAGCCAACTCTAATTCAGTCGTAGTTAGTCTAATATCCTGCACGGCGACGCATCATATTTCATTGGTGTTGGCTACTTGCTAACCTAGCTAGGTTAGTCTAAATGCGGGTGGAATAACGCCGAAAATTACACCCAATAGGGGACATTCCGGCGGCGTGCTGCCTGGCCCTCCGGTTAGCATGCAGGCCCACGAATGGTACAAAACGATCACATAGCAATCCGAAAATATTGTTAAGCTGTTAGACAAGAGAATGCAAGCAATGTAAATATGTAGCTTTATTAATGAAGGGTTTATTATAAGTATATTATTATAACGATATTATGTCTTCTTATCCGTAAGATATTCGTATTATTAACCTATTATTATTAGGTTATTATTTAACCCACATTAGTGACTGACCACCCCAAAGCTAACTGTAAGGCTAAATTCCATGCGCTCTCTTTAATGTGGTCCATTGAGTCTATCATTAGGCTATATGCTATAACGAATCCTCTAATCATTATTCATACCTCATGCTCGAGGTGTGGTTGGCGTATGGCTTCATGGCTTTTGTCGGGTGGTATGGTGTTGCAGGTAGTAGAATGGGAATCTTTCGTATGGCTCCGGTTAGCGGACGCACTAATATTTTGGACAGGGGAGCTTGCTAATGTGTCTGTCTGCCAGCGACAGTTTCAGGCGGTGGTTGAGTCACAATGTCACCTCTGCCTCAACACTCGGCTTTTCCCCTCAAATTTAAGCGTAAAGAAAATGCGTTACCATGCCCCCCTCCCACCACCACCACCACCACCACCACACACACACACACACATTCCTCCCGCACCCCCGCATTGACCTCCACACAAACCCCGCAAGTATTGTCTTTAATACTGCACTGTGGTGGTGTATTGGGGAGTGTGCTTGGTCAGTCAGTGATGGACGCCCAAAGACAGCCTTGTTCAGATGTGCTATAAGCTTTTGTTATAAGATAAATACAGACAGACATGTATAAACAGATGATAAGGAATGCCTCAGGATATCTGATGACTATTTCTGGCCATCCTTCATCTTCCTTCTCTCATCAGTAAGGAAGCTGCACTCTGTCTCTCTGTTTGGAGTGACAGTAATCTGCTGTGTGTACACAGTATGACAGACAGACAGGAGTAGGTGTCAGTGCAGGTGTAGACCTACTCAGGCCGGAGACAGAGGGACAGACAGAATGACACGGGAGGAATCAGGGCGGTCTGGGTGGAGAGAGTAGACACCTTATCTGTGATGACAGACAGAATGACACTGGAGGAATCAGGGCAGTCTGGGTGGAGAGAGTAGACACTTTATCTGTGATGACAGACAGAATGACACTGGAGGAATCAGGGCAGTCTGGGTGGAGAGAGTAGACACCTTATCTGTGATGACAGACAGAATGACACTGGAGGAATCAGGGCGGTCTGGGTGGAGAGAGTAGACACCTTATCTGTGATGACAGACAGAATGACACTGGAGGAATCAGGGCAGTCTGGGTGGAGAGAGTAGACACCTTATCTGTGATGACAGACAGAATGACACGGGAGGAATCAGGGCGGTCTGGGTGGAGAGAGTAGACACCTTATCTGTGATGACAGACAGAATGACACTGGAGGAATCAGGGCGGTCTGGGTGGAGAGAGTAGACACCTTATCTGTGATGACAGACAGAATGACACTGGAGGAATCAGGGCGGTCTGGGTGGAGAGAGTAGACACCTTATCTGTGATGACAGACAGAATGACACGGGAGGAATCAGGGCGGTCTGGGTGGAGAGAGTAGACACCTTATCTGTGATGACAGACAGAATGACACTGGAGGAATCAGGGCAGTCTGGGTGGAGAGAGTAGACACCTTATCTGTGATGACAGACAGAATGACACGGGAGGAATCAGGGCGGTCTGGGTGGAGAGAGTAGACACCTTATCTGTGATGACAGACAGAATGACACGGGAGGAATCAGGGCGGTCTGGGTGGAGAGAGTAGACACCGTATCTGTGATGACAGACAGAATGACACTGGAGGAATCAGGGCAGTCTGGGTGGAGAGAGTAGACACCTTATCTGTGATGACAGACAGAATGACACTGGAGGAATCAGGGCAGTCTGGGTGGAGAGAGTAGACACCTTATCTGTGATGACAGACAGAATGACACTGGAGGAATCAGGGCAGTCTGGGTGGAGAGAGTAGACACCTTATCTGTGATGACAGACAGAATGACACGGGAGGAATCAGGGCGGTCTGGGTGGAGAGAGTAGACACCTTATCTGTGATGACAGACAGAATGACACTGGAGGAATCAGGGCGGTCTGGGTGGAGAGAGTAGACACCTTATCTGTGATGACAGACAGAATGACACGGGAGGAATCAGGGCGGTCTGGGTGGAGAGAGTAGACACCTTATCTGTGATGACAGACAGAATGACACTGGAGGAATCAGGGCAGTCTGGGTGGAGAGAGTAGACACTTTATCTGTGATGACAGACAGCAACAGACCTTGTGTTTTGGGTCGGGTTGACACTCAGACTCACATTATGTACTGGATGCAGAGGGGTTCTGCTTCAATCCAAATGATGAGTTGTCATTTATTGGGGTAGACAATATCAGTGTCCTTTAGGAGCCAATAAAGATATAAACAAGCAGTCTATAGATGATTGACACCCTCAGACCAATCACTAAATCAATCCATACTAGTTTTCAGAGACTTCTGAGAAATGGCCTATATGGCAGACTCAGCTGTAGTTCAGACGTGTTTTAACACTACCTATGAGGTATACTCTCTTTCCTTCAGTCTGTCAGACTAGCAGTTACTTTGTAATAGATGTGTAATAGCAGTAGTAATTCAACTATAGTAAAAAATAAATACTTGAATTCAGCAGTGAATCTAGATTGAAGGTAAGCAGATCCACCCATTATTCATCTCGTGTTTTGTGTCGGTGCAGATTGAGCTTTCTGCAGTAGTAACCATTTGATTGAAGGGAAATAGAGAGTGACTTCACTACTCAATGGCTACTAATACACACAGTACTTCCCTTACAATCACACCCATCATGGAGGATTTGATTGTTAAAGCCAGGGATTGGAGGTACATGTTGATATAGAGCTGTCTTTGTCCCACAGTGGTTGACTACTAGAAGTGGTTGACTCGTGACTCCAGCAGAGTGGACTGGACTGTAAAAGGTCCTCTGTGTCTCTGTGTGACCTAATCTTAGTACTGTTGCTATGATAATACAGTAATATCAGCCAACTGTGGAGTAGACCTCCCCTCCTCTCTCTCACTCTCCCTCTCTCTCCCCCTCCCCCTCTCACTTTCTCTCTCTCTCTCTCTCCCTTTCTCTCTCTCTCTCTCTCTCTCTCTCTCTCTCTCTCTCTCTCTCTCTCTCTCTCTCTCCCTTTCTCTCTCTAAGCTCTGACTGTCCATGTCACTTTACTGAGTCAGTTGATGTATCCCTCTGCTCCCTTCCCCTGCATCCCTCCTCCATCCATCCATCTCTCTCTCTCTCTCTCTCTCTCTCTCTCTCTCTCTCTCTCTCTCTCTCTCTCTCTCTCTCTCTCTCCCTTTCTCCCTCTCTCTGTGTCTGTCTTTCATCTCTCTCTCTCTCTCTCTCTCTCTCTCTCTCTCTCTCTCTCTCTCTCTCTCTCTCTCTCTCTCCTTTCTCTCTTTCTCTCTCTAAGCTCTGACTCCCTCTCTCAGTTGATGTATCCCTCTCTCCCTCCCTCTGCATCTCTCTCTCCATCCTCTCTCTCTCTCTCTCTCTCTCTCTCTCTCTCTCTCTCTCTCTCTCTCTCTCTCTCTCTCTCTCTCTCTCTCTCTCTCTCCCTTTCTCTCTCTAAGCTCTGACTGTCCATGTCACTTTACTGAGTCAGTTGATGTATCCCTCTGCTCCCTTCCCCCTGCATCCCTCCATCCATCCATCCATCTCTCTCTCTCTCTCCTTTCTCTCTCTCTCTCTCTCTCTCTCTCTCTCCCCTCTCTCTCTCTCCTCTCTCTCTCTCCCCCTCTCTCTCTCTCTCTCTCTCTCTCTCTCTCTCTCTCTCTCTCTCTCTCTCTCTCTCTCTCTCTCTCTAAGCTCTGACTGTCATGTCACTTTACTGAGTCAGTTGATGTATCCCTCTGCTCCCTTCCCCCTGCATCCCTCCATCCATCTCTCTCTCTTCCACCCTGACTGTCTCCTTGATTTGCTCTGTCTTTCAATTATGCCATCTCTGACTATCGGGACTGTATCTGGGCTGTGTGGTCCTACTGCTCTCATTTTCTGTGTGTGTGTGCATTATGTGTGTGTGTGTTTGGTGTGTGTACTTACTAGTCTACTACTGCTCGCTTGAGAGGGATCACATCACTATCACTGTCTGATAGTTAGGCAGTCCTCCTCCACTCACTCACACTCACATGCCATGTTCAGTGAAATACACTTCTCTGATTTTCATCTACTATGCAGTCCACTCACTCACTCACTCACTCACTCACTCACTCACTCACTCACTCACTCACTCACTCACTCACTCACTCACTCACTCACACGTGACAATATGACTGAGTGAGGAAATGTCTAACACTGTCTTTCTTGTCTCTTGTCTCGCTCCTTCCCATTCCCCATCTCTCTCTCTCGGTCTCTCTCTCTCTCTCTCTCTCTCTCTCTCTCTCTCTCTCTCTCTCTCTCTCTCTCTCTCTCTCTCTCTCTCTCTCTCTCAGCACCATGTCCAGGCCGTCAGTGGGCGGTGTTGCCAATGATGTCACCCGCTTCCTGTCCACAGGGGCGGTGCCAGGTTCGCCCACTTCCTCTACCCCCACTGGCCACGTATTCTCCGCCTCCAGCCAAGCTGATTGGGCGGCAAAGAGGCTCGTCTGGGTTCCATCCGAGAAGCACGGCTTTGAGGTGAGTGGGCTGGGTGGGGCCAATGGGCGTGGTCAGGGTGGAGGGCAGCCGGTGGTGAGGTTAGGGGGAGGAGCGAGTTTCTCAACTAATCAACAAATCATGGTCGTCAATATAGGGCATTATTAGTTGAAGCAGGTGTTTTAGAGTTGGGCTGGAACAAAAACCTGTGTGCACTGCTGCGCTCCAAGGAGTTGCCCACCTCTTACCCTACCATGGGGTACAGCACAGGCCTCCCTGGGTCCATCAGTCCTGTGCAGTTGAGCACGACATTTACAACTACATAGCAGATAAGCACACCGTGCATTCAATTGAGATGATTCCATATCATGTCATAATCATTTTCATGATCTATTTGTTGCATTTCTATCTGCAGCACTCTGAATAGTCCTCATACAGGTGAATAATTAGCTCCAGGCGTGTGCCCGTTTGACAGGTGTGGAATGGTAACGCATTGATCTAGCATTCTCTAAGATGCTATTTCACAGTGTTGGTATAACTTCCTTGTCTTTCGATGCTTCTCTGTACCCCTTCCAACTCTATTCCAGTCTCCTTATATTGTCAGTGCTGCAGTGAACTAGGGCTTCTAGTTCTCCTCTCTCACATTGCTTTAGTCACAGGGCTCTATCTCTCTGTTGGAGCCACACTGCCCTCTGATCTACGTCACTCAGCTCTACATGTTGCATTCTAAACCTCGTCTTTCTATGAGAAGTGGCATCACTTCCACCTCTATCCTTTACTCTATCCTTTACCTTGATCACTCTCTTCTTCTCTGTTCGGATGTGTCCCAGTTTCCACTGTGTTCCAAGGCTCTTTGTGTTCGGCAATGTGACAGGGTTCCAATGGGCGCTCTACTCTATAGTATGTCTATACAGGGTATCTCTCTCTGTTTCTCTGCTGTTCTGATATGGAGCTCTAGGAATAGAACAATACACTCCTTCAGCCTCCTAATGTTAAAGAGGCCGCAGTAACACACACACACAGTCACACATAGTCACACACACAGTCGTCATTCTACATTCATATTTTAAGTGTGTGGTTAGTCGTATTCTGAGAATGCGGGTGTGTGTGCCAGGCAGAAGTAAATGGTGAACCGAGCAGAACAGAACAGAGCAGAACATAGCAGAACTGAGCAGAACAGAGAAGAACAGAACAGAGCAGAACAGAGCAGAACAGAACAGAGCAGAGCAGAACAGAACAGAGCAGAACAGAACAGAGCAGAACAGAACAGAGCAGAACAGAGCAGAACAGAACAGAGCAGAACAGAGCAGAACAGAACAGAGCAGAACAGAGCAGAACAGAACAGAGCAGAGCAGAGCAGAACAGAACAGAGCAGAACAGAACAGAGCAGAACAGAACAGAGCAGAGCAGAACAGAACAGAACAGAGCAGAACAGAGCAGAGCAGAACAGAACAGAGCAGAGCAGAGCAGAACAGAACAGAGCAGAACAGAGCAGAGAGCAGAGCAGAGCAGAACAGAACAGAGCAGAACAGAGCAGAACAGAACAGAGCAGAGCAGAACAGAACAGAGCAGAACAGAGCAGAACAGAGCAGAGCAGAACAGAGCAGAGCAGAACAGAGCAGAACAGAGCAGAGCAGAACAGAGCAGAGCAGAGCAGAACAGAACAGAACAGAGCAGAGCAGAACAGAGCAGAACAGAGCAGAACAGAACAGAGCAGAACAGAGCAGAACAGAACAGAGCAGAACAGAACAGAACAGAGCAGAGCAGAACAGAACAGAGCAGAACAGAGCAGAACAGAGCAGAGCAGAACAGAACAGAACAGAGCAGAACAGAGCAGAACAGAGCAGAGGAGAGCAGAGCAGAGCAGAGCAGAACAGAACAGAACAGAACAGAGCAGAGCAGAGCAGAACAGAGCAGAGCAGGGTAGAATCTTGTGACCTGACCAGCTCAGAGTTCACCACTTCCTGTCGTCGTCCCCGGTCATAAGAGCTGTACTATGACAAGGGTTATTAACTCCTCCCTCTCTCTGTGTGTCTATTTCTGTTCACCCCTCCTCAGTTCAGCCATCTCAACCACTATCACTGTTTTATGTCATGTGTGTGTATGTGGACACCAGTGATGCTTATTGCTTCATACTGGAAATCAATCCCATCTCCTCTTGTCATGTGATGAAGCCCTATATTTCACACCACCATGTGTTATTACCATGTGTTATTATCATGTGTTATTATCATGTGTTATTACCATGTGTTATTATCATGTGTTATTATCATGTGATATTACCATGTGTTATTGCCATGTGTTATTATCATGTGTTATTATCATGCATTATTACCATGTGTTATTGTCATGTGTTATTATCATGCATTATTACCATGTGTTATTATCATGCATTATTACCATGTGTTATTATCATGTGTTATTATCATGCATTATTACCATGTGTTATTATCATGCATTATTACCATGTGTTATTATCATGTGTTATTATCATGTATTTGTACCATGTGTTATTAACATGTGTTATTATCATGCATTTGTACCATGTGTTCGTATCATGTGTTATTATTATGCGTGTGTACCATGTGTTATTATCATGTGTTATTATTATGCATGTGTACCATGTGTTATTATCATGTGTTATTATTATGCATGTGTACCATGTGTTATTATCATGTGTTATTATTATGCATGTGTACCATGTGTTATTATCATGTGTTATTATTATGCATTTGTACCATGTGTTCGTATCATGTGTTATTATCATGTGTTTGTACCATGTGTTATTACCATGTGTTATTACCATGTGTTATTATCATGTGTTATTATTATGCATTTCTACCATGTGTTATTATCATGTGTTATTATCATGTGTTATTATCATGTGTTATTACCATGTGTTATTACCATGTGTTATTACCATGTGTTATTACCATGTGTTATTATCATGTGTTATTATCATGTGATATTACCATGTGTTATTACCATGTGTTATTATCATGTGTTATTATCATGCATTATTACCATGTGTTATTATCATGCATTATTACCATGTGTTATTATCATGTGTTATTATCATGTATTTGTACCATGTGTTATTAACATGTGTTATTATCATGCATTTGTACCATGTGTTCGTATCATGTGTTATTATTATGCGTGTGTACCATGTGTTATTATCATGTGTTATTATTATGCATGTGTACCATGTGTTATTATCATGTGTTATTATCATGTGTTATTATCATGTATTTGTACCATGTGTTATTAACATGTGTTATTATCATGTATTTGTACCATGTGTTCGTATCATGTGTTATTATTATGCGTTTCTACCATGTGTTATTATCATGTGTTATTAACATGTGTTATTATCATGCATTTGTACCATGTGTTCGTATCATGTGTTATTATTATGCGTTTCTACCATGTGTTATTATCATGTGTTATTATCATGTGTTTGTACCATGTGTTATTATCATGTGTTATTATCATGTGTTTGTACCATGTGTTATTATCATGTGTTATTATTATGCGTTTGTACCATGTGTTTGTACCATGTGTTATTATTATGTGTTATTATTATGCATTTGTATCATGTGTTATTATCAGAAAAGAACAGAGCAGAACAGAGCAGAACAGAGCAGAGGAGAGCAGAGCAGAACAGAACAGAGCAGAGCAGAACAGAACAGAGCAGAGCAGGGTAGAATCTTGTGACCTGACCAGCTCAGAGTTCACCACTTCCTGTCGTCGTCCCCGGTCATAAGAGCTGTACTATGACAAGGGTTATTAACTCCTCCCTCTCTCTGTGTGTCTATTTCTGTTCACCCCTCCTCAGTTCAGCCATCTCAACCACTATCACTGTTTTATGTCATGTGTGTGTATGTGGACACCAGTGATGCTTATTGCTTCATACTGGAAATCAATCCCATCTCCTCTTGTCATGTGATGAAGCCCTATATTTCACACCACCATGTGTTATTACCATGTGTTATTATCATGTGTTATTATCATGTGTTATTATCATGTGTTATTATCATGTGTTATTATCATGTGATATTACCATGTGTTATTACCATGTGTTATTATCATGTGTTATTATCATGTGTTATTATCATGTATTTGTACCATGTGTTATTAACATGTGTTATTATCATGTATTTGTACCATGTGTTCGTATCATGTGTTATTATTATGCGTTTCTACCATGTGTTATTATCATGTGTTATTATTATGTGTTATTATCATGTGTTATTATCATGTGTTATTATCATGTGTTTGTACCATGTGTTCGTATCATGTGTTATTATTATGCATTTCTACCATGTGTTATTATCATGTGTTATTATCATGTGTTATTATCATGTGTTATTACCATGTGTTATTACCATGTGTTATTATCATGTGTTATTACCATGTGTTATTACCATGTGTTATTATCATGTGTTATTATCATGTGATATTACCATGTGTTATTACCATGTGTTATTATCATGTGTTATTATCATGCATTATTACCATGTGTTATTATCATGCATTATTACCATGTGTTATTATCATGTGTTATTATCATGTATTTGTACCATGTGTTATTAACATGTGTTATTATTATGTTATTATCATGTGTTATTATCATGTGTTATTATCATGTGTTTGTACCATGTGTTATTAACATGTGTTATTATCATGCATTTGTACCATGTGTTTGTATCATGTGTTATTATTATGCGTTTCTACCATGTGTTATTATCATGTGTTATTATTATGTGTTATTATCATGTGTTATTATCATGTGTTATTATCATGTGTTATTATCATGTGTTTGTACCATGTGTTATTAACATGTGTTATTATCATGCATTTGTACCATGTGTTCGTATCATGTGTTATTATTATGCGTTTCTACCATGTGTTATTATCATGTGTTATTATTATGTGTTATTATCTTGTGTTATTATCATGTGTTATTATTATGCATGTGTACCATGTGTTATTATCATGTGTTATTATTATGCATTTGTACCATGTGTTATTATCATGTGTTATTATTATGCATGTGTACCATGTGTTATTATCATGTGTTATTATTATGCATTTGTACCATGTGTTTGTACCATGTGTTATTATTATGTGTTATTATTATGCATTTGTATCATGTGTTATTATCATGTGTTATTATTATACATTTGTACCATGTGTTATTATCATGTGTTATTATTATGCATGTGTACCATGTGTTATTATCATGTGTTATTATTATGCATTTGTACCATGTGTTATTATCATGTGTTATTATTATGCATTTGTACCATGTGTTATTATCATGTGTTATTATTATGCATTTGTACCATGTGTTGTATCATGTGTTATTATTATGCGTTTCTACCATGTGTTATTATCATGTGTTATTATTATGTGTTATTATCATGTGTTATTATCATGTGTTATTATTATGCGTTTGTACCATGTGTTTGTACCATGTGTTATTATTATGTGTTATTATTATGCATTTGTATCATGTGTTATTATCATGTGTTCTTATTATACATTTGTACCATGTGTTACCATGTGTTATTATCATGTGTTATTATTATGCATTTGTACCATGTGTTTTACCATGTGTTATTATTATGTATTATTATTATGCATGTGTATCATGTGTTATTATCATGTGTTATTATTATGCATTTGTACCATGTGTTATTATCATGTGTTATTATTATGCATGTGTACCATGTGTTATTATCATGTGTTATTATTATGCATTTGTACCATGTGTTATTATCATGTGTTATTATCATGTGTTATTATTATGCATGTGTACCATGTGTTATTATCATGTGTTATTATTATGCATTTGTACCATGTGTTATTATCATGTGTTATTATTATGCATGTGTACCATGTGTTATTATCATGTGTTATTATTATGCATTTGTACCATGTGTTATTATCATGTGTTATTATTATGCATGTGTACCATGTGTTATTATCATGTGTTATTATTATGCATTTGTACCATGTGTTATTATCATGTGTTATTATCATGTGTTATTATTATGCATGTGTACCATGTGTTTGTACCATGTGTTATTATTATGTGTTATTATTATGCATGTGTACCATGTGTTATTATCATGTGTTATTATCATGTGTTATTATTATGCATTTGTACCATGTGTTATTATCATGTGTTATTATCATGTGTTATTATTATGCATGTGTACCATGTGTTATTATCATGTGTTATTATTATGCATGTGTACCATGTGTTATTATCATGTGTTATTATTATGCATTTGTACCATGTGTTATTATCATGTGTTATTATCATGTGTTATTATTATGCATTTGTACCATGTGTTATTATCATGTGTTATTATCATGTGTTATTATTATGCATGTGTACCATGTGTTATTATCATGTGTTATTATTATGCATGTGTACCATGTGTTATTATCATGTGTTATTATTATGCATTTGTACCATGTGTTATGGCTTGTCATGTCTTGTGCTGTTAGTGGATATTTCCTGGATCAGTATCTAACTAACCTCTCTGTCCCTTCCCCTACCCTCTCCCTCTCTCTCTGTCTCTGTCTCTCTCTGTCTCTGTCTCTCTCTCTCTCTCTCTCTCTCTTTCTCTCTTCCCTGCCTCTCTCTCTCCCTCTCTCTCTCTCTTCCCCTACCCTCTCTCTCTCTCTCTCCCCTGCAGTCTGCCAGTATCCGTGAGGAGCGAGGGGATGAGGTGGAGGTGGAGCTAACAGACAGCCAGAGGAAGCTGACCCTGTCCAGGGAGGAGGTCCAGAGGATGAATCCTCCCAGGTTCAGTAAGGTGGAGGACATGGCTGACCTCACCTGTCTCAACGAAGCCTCCGTCCTACACAACCTCAGAGAGAGATACTACTCTGGCTTGATATACGTCAGTGTACATTACACACACACACACGCACGCACGCACGCACGCACACACGCACACACACACACACACACACACACACACACACACACACACACACACACACACACACACACACACACACACACACACACACACACACACACACACACACACACACACACACACACACAGGACACAATAATACATAAACTCAAACTTGCACAGCATACAAGGGAGGAGTGAAAGTCAAAACAGATGTGTGTATGTACAGTATATACAGTTGAAGTCGGAAGTTTACATCCACTTAGGTTGGAGTCATTAAAACTCGTTTGTCAACCACTCCACACATTTCTTGTTAACAAACTATTGTTTTGTAGTCGGTTATCGTCGGTTAGGACTAGGATCTACTTCGTGCATGACACAAGTAATTTTTCCAACAATTGTTTTCAGACAGATTATTTCACTTATAATTCACTGTATCACAATTCCTGTGGGTCAGAAGTTTACAGAAAATGATGTCATGGCTTTAGAAACTTCTGATAGGCTAATTGACATAATTTGAGTTAATTGGAGGTGTACCTGTGGATGTATTTCAAGGCTAACTTTCAAACTCAGTGCCTCTTTTCTTGACATCATGGGAAAATCAAAAGAAATCAGCCAAGACTTCAGACAAAAATTGTAGACCTCCACAAGTCTGTTTCATCCTTGGGAGCAATTTCCAAACGCCTGAAGGTACCATGTTCATGTTTACAAACAATAGTACGCAAACAAAAGTGCAAATCAATCCCAGAACAACAGCAAAGGACCTTGTGAAGATGCTGGAGGAAACAGGTACAAAAGTATCTATATCCACAGTAAAACCAGTCCTATATCGACATAACCTGAAAGGCCGCTCAGGGAAGAAGCCACTGCTCCATAAACAAGCCAGACTACAGTTGGCAACTGCACATGGGGACAAAGATCGTACTTTTTGGAGAAATGTCCTCTGGTCTGATGAAACAAAAATAGAACTGTTTGGCCATAATGACCATGGTTATGTTTGGAGGAAAAAGGGGGACGCTTGCAAGCCGAAGAACACCATCCCAACTGTGGGGGTGGCAGCATCATGTTGTGGGGGTGCTTTGCTGCAGGAGGGACTGGTGCACTTCACAAAATAGATGGCATCATGAGGAAGGGAAATTATGTGGATATATTGAAGCAACATCTCAAGACATCAGTCAGGAAGTTAAAGCTTGGTCGCAAATGGGTCTTCCAAATGGACAATGACCTCAAGCATACTTCCAAAGTTGTGACAAAATGGCTTAAGGACAACAAAGTTAGGGTTAGTTTATGGGTTAGGGTTAGGAGTTAGGGTTAGTTAATGGGAAAGTGTTAGGAGTTAGTGTTAGTTTATGGGTTAGTGTTAGGAGTTAGGGTTAGTTTATGGGTTAGTGTCAGGAGTTATGGTTAGTTTATGGGTTAGGAGTTAGGGTTAGTTTATGGGTTAGGGTTAGGAGTTAGGGTTAGTTTATGGGTAAGGGTTAGGAGTTAGGGTTAGTTTATGGGTAAGGGTTAGTTTATGGGTAAGGTTTAGGAGTTATTGTTAGTTTATGGGTAAGGGTTAGGAGTTAGGGTTAGTTTATGGGTAAGGGTTAGTTTTTGGGTAAGGGTTAGTTTATGGGTAAGGGTTAAGAGTTAGGGTTAGTTTATGGGTTAGGGTTAGTTTATTGGTAAGGGTTAGTTTTTTGGTAAGGGTTAGTTTATGGGTAAGGGTTAAGAGTTAGGGTTGGTTTATGGGTTAGGGTTAGTTTATGGGTAAGGGTTAGTTTATGGGTAAGGGTTAGGAGCTAGGGTTAGTTTATGGGTAAGTGTTAGGAGCTAGGGTTAGTTTATGGGTAAGGGTTAGGAGTTAGGGTTCGTTTATGGGTAAGGGTTAGTAGTTAGGATTAGTTTATGAGTTAGGGTTAGTTTATGGGTAAGGGTTAGGAGTTAGGGTTAGTTTATGGGTAAGAGTTAGGAGCTAGGGTTAGTTTATGGGTAAGGGTTAGGAGTTAGGGGTAGTTTCTGGGTAAGGGTTAGAAGCTAGGGTTAGTTTATGGGTAAGGGTTAGGAGCTAGGGTTAGTTTATGGGTTAGGGTTAGGAGCTAGGGTTAGTTTATGGGTAAGGGTTAGGAGTTAGGGTTAGTTTATGGGTAAGAGTTAGGAGCTAGGGTTAGTTTATGGGTAAGGGTTAGGAGTTAGGGGTAGTTTCTGGGTAAGGGTTAGGAGCTAGGGTTAGTTTATGGGTAAGGGTTAGGAGTTAGGGGTAGTTTCTGGGTAAGGGTTAGAAGCTAGGGTTAGTTTATGGGTAAGGGTTAGGAGCTAGGGTTAGTTTATGGGTAAGGGTTAGGAGCTAGGGTTAGTTTATGGGTTAGGGTTAGGAGCTAGGGTTAGTTTATGGGTTAGGGTTAGGAGCTAGGGTTAGTTTATGGGTAAGGGTTAGCTTATGGGTAAGGGTTGGAGTTAGGGTTAGTTTCTGGGTAAGGGTTAGGAGCTAGGGTTAGTTTATGGGTTTAGGGTTAGGAGCTAGGGTTAAGGTTAGGTTTAAGGTTAGGGGTTATGGAAAATTGGATCCCCACAAGGTTAGTTGTACAAGACTGTGTTTGTGTGTGTGGTGTGTGTGTGTGTGTGGGGGGGGTGTTACTCTGTAGAGAGAACTGTGACATCAGTGTAACTGATATAAGAGGAGGGGTTGTGTTACATCACGGCCGTTTATATAAGAGAGAGAAGGACGGAGGAGAAAGGAGAGCTGCATCTCCTGTATCGTGACTATGAACCAATGAAGGGAGGGATGAGAGCGATAGGAAGAGGAAGATAAATGGATAGAAGGGAAGATAGATAAGAAGAAAGAAAGATAAGTGGTGCGGTACTTTGATATGAAGAATGTGTCAGAAAGAGTTAGAATGTGACATAGTGAAGGACACTTTCTATTGTATATCTATGTTGAGGAATTTGAAGGCTGTTTATGTTTATCTTATCTGCTTTAGAGAAAGAGAGATAGAGAGAAAAGGGGGGATTTTGGTGGACAAGGCAGTATACTGACCCTCATATTTCAGTCCACCACCACACACACACACACACACACACACACACACACACACACACACACACACACACACACACACACACACACACACACACACGCACGCACACACACACACACACACACACACACACACACACACGCATGCACACACACAGACACACACATACACACATACTGTATGTGTGGATTATCAGGGAAGGGTGTGAGAGGAGGTAGATGGTTAGGGGTGACCAGTCAGAATCCACAGAGTCATCTTGTTGTCAGTTGCCTGCATATATCATTCATTAACCTGTGTTGTAGCACGAGCTGGTTGATTGATTATCCTGACAGCTATCTTTCTTTTTCATTACAAATGCCTCCTTACACATTCCACCTGACCCTACTCATACTGTAGGTTAATGTGTCCTACTCATATTGTAGGTTAATGGGCCCTACTCATACTGTAGGTTAATGAGTCCTACTCATACTGTAGGTTAATGGGTCCTACTCATACCGTAGGTTAATGTGTCCTACTCATACTGTAGGTTAATGGGTCCTACTCATACTGTAGGTTAATGTGTCCTACTCATACTGTAGGTTAATGGGCCCTACTCATACTGTAGGTTAATGGGTCCTACTCATACTGTAGGTTAATGGGCCCTACTCATACTGTAGGTTAATGTGTCCTACTCATACTGTAGGTTAATGGGTCCTACTCATACTGTAGGTTAATGAGTCCTACTCATACTGTAGGTTAATGGGCCCTACTCATATTGTAGATTAATGTGTCCTACTCATACTGTAGGTTAATGGGTCCTACTCATACTGTAGGTTAATGGGTCCTACTCATACTGTAGGTTAATGAGTCCTACTCATACTGTAGGTTAATGGGTCCTACTCATACTGTAGGTTAATGTGTCCTACTCATATTGTAGGTTAATGTGTCCTACTCATACTAGTAGGTTAATGGGTCCTACTCATACTGTAGGTTAATGTGCCCTACTCATACTGTAGGTTAATGTGCCCTACTCATACTGTAGGTTAATGGGCCCTACTCATACTGTAGGTTAATGTGCCCTACTCATACTGTAGGTTAATGGGCCCTACTCATACTGTAGGTTAATGTGCCCTACTCATACTGTAGGTTAATGTGTCCTACTCATACTGTAGGTTAATGGGCCCTACTCATATTGTAGGTTAATGTGCCCTACTCATACTGTAGGTTAATGTGCCCTACTCATACTGTAGGTTAATGGGCCCTACTCATATTGTAGGTTAATGTGCCCTACTCATACTGTAGGTTAATGTGTCCTACTCATATTGTAGATTAATGTGTCCTACTCATACTGTAGGTTAATGTGTCCTACTCATACTGTAGGTTAATGTGTCCTACTCATACTGTAGGTTAATGGGTCCTACTCATACTGTAGGTTAATGGGCCCTACTCATATTGTAGGTTAATGTGCCCTACTCATACTGTAGGTTAATGTGCCCTACTCATACTGTAGGTTAATGGGCCCTACTCATATTGTAGGTTAATGTGCCCTACTCATACTGTAGGTTAATGTGTCCTACTCATATTGTAGATTAATGTGTCCTACTCATACTGTAGGTTAATGTGTCCTACTCATACTGTAGGTTAATGTGTCCTACTCATACTGTAGGTTAATGTGTCCTACTCATACTGTAGGTTAATGTGTCCTACTCATACTGTAGGTTAATGTGTCCTACTCATACTGTAGGTTAATGGGTCCTACTCATATTGTAGGTTAATGGGCCCTACTCATATTGTAGGTTAATGGGCCCTACTCATATTGTAGGTTAATGGGCCCTACTCATATTGTAGGTTAATGGGCCCTACTCATATTGTAGATTAATGTGTCCTACTCATATTGTAGGTTAATGGGCCCTACTCATATTGTAGATTAATGTGTCCTACTCATATTGTAGGTTAATGGGTCCTACTCATATTGTAGGTTAATGGGCCCTACTCATATTGTAGGTTAATGGGTCCTACTCATATTGTAGGTTAATGGGCCCTACTCATATTGTAGGTTAATGGGTCCTACTCATATTGTAGGTTAATGGGCCCTACTCATATTGTAGGTTAATGGGTCCTACTCATATTGTAGGTTAATGGGCCCTACTCATATTGTAGGTTAATGGGTCCTACTCATATTGTAGGTTAATGGGCCCTACTCATATTGTAGGTTAATGTGTCCTACTCATACTGTAGGTTAATGGGTCCTACTCATATTGTAGGTTAATGGGCCCTACTCATATTGTAGGTTAATGGGTCCTACTCATATTGTAGGTTAATGGGCCCTACTCATACTGTAGGTTAATGGGTCCTACTCATATTGTAGGTTAATGGGCCCTACTCATATTGTAGGTTAATGTGTCCTACTCATACTGTAGGTTAATGTGTCCTACTCATACTGTAGGTTAATGTGTCCTACTCATACTGTAGGTTAATGTGTCCTACTCATACTGTAGGTTAATGTGTCCTACTCATATTGTAGGTTAATGGGTCCTACTCATATTGTAGGTTAATGTGTCCTACTCATACTGTAGGTTAATGGGTCCTACTCATATTGTAGGTTAATGGACCCTACTCATATTGTAGGTTAATGGGCCCTACTCATACTGTAGGTTAAGGTTAATGGTTAACCCTACTCATATTGTAGGTTAATGGGCCCTACTCATATTGTAGGTTAATGGGTCCTACTCATATTGTAGGTTAATGGACCCTACTCATATTGTAGGTTAATGGGCCCTACTCATATTGTAGGTTAATGGACCCTACTCATATTGTAGGTTAATGGGCCCTACTCATATTGTAGGTTAATGGGTCCTACTCATATTGTAGGTTAATGGGCCCTACTCATATTGTAGGTTAATGGGTCCTACTCATATTGTAGGTTAATGGGCCCTACTCATACTGTAGGTTAATGGGTCCTACTCATATTGTAGGTTAATGGGCCCTACTCATATTGTAGGTTAATGGGTCCTACTCATATTGTAGGTTAATGGGCCCTACTCATATTGTAGGTTAATGTGTCCTACTCATACTGTAGGTTAATGGGTCCTACTCATATTGTAGGTTAATGGGCCCTACTCATATTGTAGGTTAATGGGTCCTACTCATATTGTAGGTTAATGGGCCCTACTCATACTGTAGGTTAATGGGTCCTACTCATATTGTAGGTTAATGGGCCCTACTCATATTGTAGGTTAATGTGTCCTACTCATATTGTAGGTTAATGTGTCCTACTCATACTGTAGGTTAATGTGTCCTACTCATACTGTAGGTTAATGTGTCCTACTCATACTGTAGGTTAATGTGTCCTACTCATACTGTAGGTTAATGTGTCCTACTCATATTGTAGGTTAATGGGTCCTACTCATATTGTAGGTTAATGTGTCCTACTCATACTGTAGGTTAATGGGTCCTACTCATATTGTAGGTTAATGGACCCTACTCATATTGTAGGTTAATGGGCCCTACTCATATTGTAGGTTAATGGGTCCTACTCATATTGTAGGTTAATGGACCCTACTCATATTGTAGGTTAATGGGCCCTACTCATATTGTAGGTTAATGGACCCTACTCATATTGTAGGTTAATGGGCCCTACTCATATTGTAGGTTAATGGGTCCTACTCATATTGTAGGTTAATGGGCCCTACTCATATTGTAGGTTAATGGGTCCTACTCATATTGTAGGTTAATGGGCCCTACTCATACTGTAGGTTAATGGGTCCTACTCATATTGTAGGTTAATGGGCCCTACTCATACTGTAGGTTAATGAGGGGAGAATGTTGGGCGGGATTGACCCTCCCTCTCCTAATGTTGCTGTTATATATAGGTGTGTGTGTGTGATATGACATTATCTGGCTTAATTGTTGAGTCTAGGCATTGGGAAGGCATGGGTCGTTAAGATTAAGCATGGTATTTTAGTTATCATTGAACTTTGTGTATATGTGTGTGTGTGTTTGCAGACATACTCGGGCCTGTTCTGTGTGGTGATCAACCCCTATAAGAATCTGCCCATCTACACAGAGTCTATAGTGGAGATGTACCGAGGGAAGAAACGCCATGAGATGCCCCCTCACATCTACGCTATATCAGAGGCTGCCTACCGCAGCATGCTACAAGGTAACCCTAACCCCTGACCTCTAACCTCTGACCCATTCACATCTACGTCATATCAAAGCAGTTTGTTATGATTTTCATATTTGCATTTTCATGGAACAGTTTAATTTCAATAATAATGTTTTCATTTCTCAAAATCATTGTCAGGTGGTTAATCCTAAAAATATTAATTAAAATGATAAAACTCTAAAAGTAAAAATTCTACTAATGCTGGACACATTGGGAGGCTACACCATGATCATTGGCTGCTAAATAGCCTAAATGAGCACATGGAACTCAGAGATGGCCATGCAGCCCAAAAACTGTTGAAAATATAATTCTGGTTCTTTCAATCACATTCATCAACAGTTGCAAGTCAGAAGTTTACATACACTTAGGTTGGAGTCATTAAAACTTGTTTTTCATCCACTCCACAAATTTCTTGTTAACAAACTATAGTTTTGGCGAGTCGGTTAGGACATCTACTTTGTGCATGACACAAGTAATTTTTTTCCAACAATTGTTTTCAGACAGATTATTTCACTTATAATTCACTGTATCACAATTCCAGTGGGTCAAAAGTTTACATACACTAAGTTGACTGTGCCTTTAAAAAGCTTGGAAAATTCCAGAAAATGATGTCATGGCTTTAGAAGCTTCTGATAGGCTAATTGACATAATTTGAGTCAATTGGAGTTGTAACTGTGGATGTATTTCAAGGCCTACCTTCAAACTCAGTGCCTCTTTGCTTGACATCATGGGAAAATCAAAAGAATTCAGCCAAGACCTCAGAAAGAAATTGTAGACCTCCACAAGTCTGGTTCATCCTTGGGAGCAATTTCCAAACGCCTGAAGGTACCATGTTCCTCTGTACAAACAATAGTATGCAAGTATAAACACCATGGGACCGTGCAGCCGCCATACCGCTCAGGAAGGTGCAAGAAATGCAAATCAATCCCAG
This sequence comes from Oncorhynchus keta, assembly GCF_023373465.1. NCBI lineage: Eukaryota > Metazoa > Chordata > Actinopteri > Salmoniformes > Salmonidae > Oncorhynchus > Oncorhynchus keta. Next base: position 680,204 of record NW_026288052.1, read on the forward strand.
AACAGGAGCAAAGGACCTTGTGAAGATGCTGGAGGAAACAGGGACAAAATTATATATATCCACAGTAAAACCAGTCCTATATCGACATAACCTGAAAGGCCGCTCAGCAAGGAAGAGGCCACTGCTCCAAAACCGCCATAAAAAAGCCAGACTACGGTTTTCAACTGCACATGGGGACAAACATCATACTTTTTGGAGAAATGTCCTCTGGTCTGATGAAACAAAAATAGAACTGTTTGGCCATAATGACTATTGTTATGCTTGGAGGAAAAAGAACACCATCCCAACCGGGAAGCACGGGGGTGGCAGCATCATGTTGTGGTGGTGCTTTGTTGCAGGAGAGATTGGTGCACTTCGCAAAATAGATGGCATCATGAGGAAGGGAAATTATGAGGATATATTGAAGCTACATCTCAAGACATCAGTCAGGAAGTTAAAGCTTGGTCGCAAATGAGTCTTCCAAATGGACAATGACCCCACGTATACTTCCAAAGTTGTGGCAAAATGGCCTAAGGACAACAAAGTCAAGGTATTGGAGTGGCCATCACAAATCCCTGACCTCAATCCCATAGAAAATGTGTGGGCAGAACTGAAAACGTGTGGGCGAGCAAGGAGGCCTACCAACCTGACTCTGTTACACTAGCGCTGTCAGGAGGAATGGACAAAAATTCACCCAACTTATTGTGGGAAGCTTGTGGAAGGCTACCCAAAACAAGTTTAACCATTTAAAAGCATTGCTACCAAATACTAATTGAGTGTATGTAAACTTCTGACCCACTGGGAATGTGATGAAAGAAATTATTATTCTGACATTTCACATTCTTAAAATAAAGTGGTGATCCTAACTGGCAGGGACTTTTTACTCGGAATAAATGTCAGGAATTGTGAAAACTGAGTTTAAATGTATTTGGCTAAGGTGTATTTAAACTTCCGACTTCAACTGTAGGCCTTTTCCCACGTACGCTGTCTGTGGAAGACTTCCTCATATGCCATTTCTCTCCTGTTCTATTGGTTTTCATATCAACTTTCCTTTGTTGTCCTGAAACCAAATTCATAATCCTAGTCATATTAGCAACCCATCCTAGTTGTTGCAACTTTTGATTCACCCCTTTTCTAAGTTTCTAACAGAGATTTGTATTAATTACCCTTTCTCTCGATATCCAATTACGATCTTGTCTCATCGCTCAACTCCCCAATGAAATCAGGAGAGGCTAATGTAGAGTCATGCGTCCTCTGAAACATGACCAGCCAAATCGTGCTTCTTAACAGCCTCCCGCCTAACCCGGCTGCACCAATGTGTCGGAGGAAACACCGTTCAACTGACGACTGAAGTCAGCCTGCAGGCGACCCGGCCCGCCACAAGGAGTCGCTAGAGCCAAGTAAAGCCCCCCGGCCAAAACCTCCCCTAACCCAGACGACACTGGGCCAATTGTGTGCCGCCCTATGGGACTCCCTGTCACGGCCGGTTGTGACACAGCCCGGGTTCGAACCCAGGTCTGTAGTGACACCTCAAGCACTGTGATGCAGTGCCTTACACCGCTGCACCACTCGGGAGGCCTGGAAATATATTTTTATTGGCTAATTCATGACAGGAGTTGCATGTTTTGTTCAGATGAATTACCATAATGTAAATGTGATTTCTGTCATTCTGAGCACCGTGAGTGGACGCCCTAAGGGGTTAGACAACCAATGCAAATGTGTCTGATACATTTCTCAAATGGCCAGTAAATTATAATCTTCCCGGCCACGTTGTTTGGTGTCACATTGTCCTAACGGACACCCTGCTGACAGTGTAAATACCATATACAGTGCATTCAGAAATCAGACCCCTTGACTTTTTCTACATTTTGTTACATTACAACCTTATTCTAAAATGTAGTAAATTGTTTTTTCCCCTCATCAATCTACAACCAATACCCCATAATGACAAAGCAAAAACAGGTTGTTAAAAATTGGTGGTTCCAAACTTCATCCATTTAAGAATGATGGAGGCCACTGTGTTCTTGGGGACCTTCGATGCTGCATCCATTTTTTTGGTACCCTTACCCAGATCTGTGCCTCGACACAATCCTGTCTCTGAGCTCTATGGACAATTCCTTCAACAACGTGGCTTGAATTTTGCTCTGACATGCACTGTCAACTGTGGGACCTTTTATAGACAGGTGTGTGCCTTTCCAAATCATGTCCAATCAACTGAATTTATTACAGGGGACTCCAATCAAGTTGTAGAAACATCTCAAGGATGATCAATGGAAACAGGATGCACCTGAGCTCAATTTCAAGTCTCATAGCACAAG
>NW_026288052.1:687500-707500 GCF_023373465.1 Oncorhynchus keta
AGGGTTGATGGATGATGTTAATTGTCCTGACTGAGGGAGAGGGTTGATGGATGATGTTTATTGTCCTGGCTGAGGGAAAGGGTTGATGGATGATGTTTATTGTCCTGGCTGAGGGAGAGGGTTGATTGATGGATGATGTTTATTGTCCTGACTGAGGGAGTTGACTGATGGATGATGATTATTGTCCTGACTGAGGGAGTTGATTGATGGATGATGTTTATTGTCCTGGCTGAGGGAGAGGGTTGATTGATGGATGATGTTTATTGTCCTGACTGAGGGAGAGGATTGATGGATGATGTTTATTGTCCTGGCTGAGGGAGAGGGTTGATTGATGGATGATGTTTATTGTCCTGACTGAGGGAGAGGGTTGATTGATGGATGATGTTTATTGTCCTGACTGAGGGAGTGGATTGATGGATGATGTTTATTGTCCTGACTGAGGGAGTGGATTGATGGATGGATGATGTTTATTGTCCTGACTGAGGGAGAGGATTGATGGATGATGTTTATTGTCCTGGCTGAGGGAGAGGGTTGATGGATGATGTTTATTGTCCTGGCTGAGGGAGAGGGTTGATTGATGGATGGTGTTTATTGTCCTGACTGAGGGAGTGGATTGATGGATGATGTTTATTGTCCTTACTGAGGAGTGGATTGATGGATGGATGATGTTTATGGTCCTGACTGAGGGAGAGGGTTGATGGATGGATGATGTTTATTGTCCTGACTGAGGGAGAGGGTTGATGGATGGATGATGTTTATGGTCCTGACTGAGGGAGAGGGTTGATGGATGGATGATGTTTATTGTCCTGACTGAGGGAGAGGGTTGATTGATGGATGATGTTTATTGTCCTGACTGAGGGAGAGGGTTGATTGATGGATGATGTTTATTGTCCTGACTGAGGGAGTGGATTGATGGATGATGTTTATGTTTACTGAGGGAGAGGGTTGATTGATGGATGATGTTTATTGTCCTGACTGAGGGAGAGGGTTGAGGGAGAGGGTTGATGGATGGATGATGTTTATGGTCCTGACTGAGGGAGAGGGTTGATGGATGGATGATGTTTATTGTCCTGACTGAGGGTTGATGGATGGATGATGTTTATGGTCCTGACTGAGGGAGAGGGTTGATGGATGGATGATGTTTATTGTCCTGACTGAGGAGAGGGTTGATTGATGGATGATGTTTATTGTCCTGACTGAGTGGACTGAGGGAGGGTTGATGGATGGATGATGTTTATTGTCTGACTGGTTGATTGATGGATGATGTTTATTGTCCTGACTGAGGGAGAGGGTTGATGGATGGATGATGTTTATTGTCCTGACTGAGGGAGAGGGTTGATGGATGGATGATGTTTATTGTCCTGACTGAGTGGACTGAGGGAGAGGACTGAGGGAGAGGGTTGATGGATGAGGTTTATTGTCCTGACTGAGGGAGTGGACTGAGGAGAGGGAGGGAGAGGGTTGATGGAAGAGGTTTATTGTCCTGACTGAGGGAGAGGGTTGATGGATGAGGTTTATTGTCCTGACTGAGGGAGTGGACTGGACTGAGGGTTGATGGAGAGGTTTATTGTCCTGACTGAGGGTTGATGGATGAGGTTTATTGTCCTGACTTGGACTGGACTGAGGGGAGGGTTGATGTTTATTGTCTGACTGACTGATGGATGAGGTTTATTGTCCTGACTGAGGGAGTGGACTGGACTGGAGGGTTGATGGAAGAGGTTTATTGTCCTGACTGAGGGAGAGGGTTGATGGATGAGGTTTATTGTCCTGACTGAGGGAGTGGACTGAGGGGAGGACTGAGGGAGAGGGTTGATGGATGGATGATGTTTATTGTCCTGACTGAGGGAGAGGGTTGATGGATGAGGTTTATTGTCCTGACTGAGGGAGTGGATGGGGAAACAGAATATGGCAGGAAGAAAGTGAAAGAACCAGAGGGTGTAGGGAGGACTTGTTATGACTTGTTACTATGGTTGAAACAAAGTGTACTGCTACATTTTGCATTTCACTACATGTTGTACTACTTCATGACTTCCTGTCTACTACTGTTCTTCTTGCTGATCAAGTGCTGCTGGAGGAATCATTATAGAGTGACCTCTATAATCATTCCTGCCTCTCTGCTCCTCTCCTCTCTCCCTGCCCTGTCCTCTCTCCCTGCCCTGTCCTCTCTCCCTGCCCTGTCCTCTCTCCCTGCCCTGTCCTCTCTCCCTGCCCTGTCCTCTCTCCCTGCCCTGTCCTCTCTCCCTGCCCTCCTCTCTCCCTCCCTGCCCTGTCCTCTCTCCCTGCCATCTCCTCTCATTCCCCCTCTCTGTTCTCTCTCTCCCCCCTCATGTTCTCTCCTCCCCCTACTGCCCCTTGTCCTCCCCTTTTCTACTGTTTTCCTTCTCTTCTTTCTCCTATCCTTTCCTCCCTCTCTCCCTCCTCCCTCTTGATTTTCACTCTCTCCTACCCTCTCTCCTCCAACCTCCCCTCTTTCTTGTCCTTCTCTCCTGCGTGTTCAGATGGATGGCAGTAGGTCGTTGCCCCGGGGCAGTTCCATGGTGAACAGGGTGAGTGGGCTCTATCCTGTCCTGTCTTCTCCTCTTTCCTTCTCTTCTGTTCTGCCTACCGATTCTGGTTTGTGCTCCAGACTAACATCCTTTAACAACACCATTACTGATGTGTTCCTCCATAACTGTCAAGCATTTTGTTTTTGTTTGTACTGCATTCATTGGTCTGTTGTTGTCTTTTGTTGTTTGTTTGTCTTATCTGTTGATTCTCCCAACCTTCCCGTTTTTCTCCATCTCTCAGAGTGTGCAATATGTGAGTATAATATAAAGTATAAAGACTATTATCACCACTGTGGGCTGAGGTAAGAATTGCAGATAGATGTAGAATGTGTAAGAGAGAATCTTGTCTGGTTTAGACGATACATTTCTGTCTGAATGTTCTGAAAAGTTGCTGTCTCCTGAATGAAAGCCCTGCTGTTCTCTGGTGTCTATGGGTGTTTGGATTTTTACTGTACGGTATATCTGTAGCAACACCCAATGGGTGCTAGAATAAGTGGTGATGGGCGGGCCTATGAATCTCTCTCAACGTCCTGATTGGCTGGATTAACGACCTGTCAATCGTCAACCCATATACAGTTGCCTAATGAAAATGCTCTAGTTTCCTGATTGACAGCTGGTGTTAATCCCGCCCATAGGTGGGTCTCAGAATCATTCCCCTCATCGGTGAAGGAAAGCTTTGGAATTCACTGATGATGCACAAAAGCTTGGTCTTAAAACAACCGGCCATCTGAAAACCAGATAGGTGGAATCTCCCCTAAACCCTTTGGACGCTTAGATAGAGCCATCACCTTAGTGATTACACCTATCCAGTCTTTTCTGATCTGCTAGCACTGAAGGGGCAGTGGCTAGAGGTTGTTCTCAGACCGGGCTATAGACCTCCCTCCCCATCCTCCCTTTACAGTGAATGAGCTCAATGCTTCCATTCTGGTGGCCACACCTGTGAATGATGCCCATATAAACCAGGCATTTACCATGTAGAATAGTTAAGCATACATTCTGGCTGTCCAGGAGTCTTCACACATACCTGCCTGTGTGTGTGCGTGCTTTTTATGTGCGTGTGTTGTTCTGTGTGCACTTGGTGCTTTGTCTAGTAGTATGTGCATTGTTGACAGTCTGAGCTTTGTTCCCATGCAAAGCCCTGGCCTCTTGCTGTTTGTAGCTTTGAGTGCTGCTTGGCTGGCGTGCTTTACCTGGCGCTTTTAAATGTCTGTTAGAGAACACATGAAAAGCTATTTATCTCTAGATTACTCTGTGCTCATCCTGTTGAGATGCTATTACAGACTATATTGTTGAGACCACTGGGTTACTGCCTTGTTTACTGGCTGATGAGTCTGGTCTCCCCTCTTTTGTACTGGGATTGGGGGAACAGTATTTTGGCTTGTGGAGTTGCTTTGTGATGCATGTCCCAGTGTTGATGCGGTGCCTGTCCTGTCCTCCAGGGGGAGCTAGAGAGACAGCTGCTACAGGCCAACCCCATCCTGGAGGCCTTCGGAAATGCCAAGACTGTCAAGAACGACAACTCCTCCAGATTTGTAAGAATGTATTAATATCTAGATTGATCCCAGATAAGATCTACAGTATGTTTTTAATTGGCTGTATTTTTATTTACTGTGTTGATGTGTTGTTGTTGAGTTTGTATCATTTTTTCATTAATATTGTAATGAAACAGGCAGGTCGAGCCCGAGGCTTCGGCGCGCTATCGACTGTGCAGCAAAAGCATGCTCGAGCGGCAGAGTCGATTTCCTCGCTTATAAACCCAGGGTCGCTACAATATGTTAATCATCAACTGACACATTTCTTCTCCTCTTGTCTCTCAGGGCAAATTCATCCGTATTAACTTTGACGTGGCTGGATATATTGTCGGTGCCAACATTGAGACCTGTATCCTTCCTCTGCAGTCAGACTCTGTTTCGAGTCCCAACCTAAATATTACTGTTGTAATTCATTAGTATGCTCACTGTTGGGTCACTGCTAATCTGTCATCAGGTAGAAGTTGCCCTACACACAGGGGTGAGCTCAGGGAAGCAGGGGATGCAAAACTGCCCTTAGGTTAGTGTCTGGGGCTATTGAACCCTTCCTTTACTACTGACCTCAGACCTGCTGGAGAAGTCGAGGGCGATCCGCCAGGCCAAAGATGAAAGGACCTTTCACATCTTCTACCAACTCATGTGTGGAGCTTCAGAGACCACCAGAGGTGAGAGAGGGGGAGAGGACAAAGAGGGTGTAGGAGAGGGAGAGGAGAAAAAGAGTGTAGGAGAGGGAGAGGAGAAAGAGAGTGTAGGAGAGGGAGAGGAGAAAAAGAGGGTAGGAGAGGGAGAGGAGAAAAAGAGTGTAGGAGAGGGAGAGGAGAAAGAGAGTGTAGGAGAGGGAGAGGAGAAAAAGAGGGTAGGAGAGGGAGAGGAGAAAGAGAGTGTAGGAGAGGGAGAGGAGAAAGAGAGTGTAGGAGAGGGAGAGGGAGAAAAGAGGGTAGGAGAGGGAGAGGAGAAAGAGAGTGTAGGAGAGGGAGAGATCTGGAGAAAAGAGGGTAGGATAGGTAGATCTGGTGGGAGAGGAGAAAGAGAGTGAATAGGAGAGGGAGAGGAGAAAGAGAGTGTAGGAGAGGGAGGGATCTGGTGAATAGATAATCTGGTGAGATCTGGTGAAATAACTGGTGAATAGATAGATCTGGTGAATAGATAGATCTGGTGAATAGGTAGATCTGGTGAATAGATAGATCTGGTGAATAGATAGATCTGGTGAATAGATAGATCTGGTGAATAGATAGATCTGGTGAATAGATAGATCTGGTGAATAGATAGATCTGGTGAATAGGTAGATCTGGTGAATAGGTAGATCTGGTGAATAGATAGATCTGGTGAATAGGTAGATCTGGTGAATAGGTAGATCTGGTGAATAGATAGATCTGGTGAATAGATAGATCTGGTGAATGAATAGATAGATCTGGTAAATAGATAGATCTGGTGAATAGATAGATCTGGTGAATAGATAGATCTGGTGAATAGGTAGATCTGTGTAGATAATAGATAGATCTGGTGAATAATAGATCTGGTGATAGATCTGGTGAATAGATAGATCTGGTGAATAGATAGATCTGGTGAATAGGTAGATCTGGTGAATAGATAGATCTGGTGAATAGGTAGATCTGGTGAATAGGTAGATCTGGTGAATAGATAGATCTGGTGAATAGATAGATCTGGTGAATAGATAGATCTGGTGAATAGATAGATCTGGTGAATAGGTAGATCTGGTAAATAGATAGATCTGGTGAATAGATAGATCTGGTGAATAGGTAGATCTGGTGAATAGATAGATCTGGTGAATAGATAGATCTGGTGAATAGATAGATCTGGTGAATAGATAGATCTGGTGAATAGGTAGATCTGGTAAATAGATAGATCTGGTGAATAGATAGATCTGGTGAATAGATAGATCTGGTGAATAGATAGATCTGGTAAATAGATAGATCTGGTGAATAGATAGACCTGGTGAATAGATAGATCTGGTGAATAGATAGATCTGGTGAATAGATAGATCTGGTGAATAGATAGATCTGGTGAATAGATAGATCTGGTGAATAGGTAGATCTGGTGAATAGATAGATCTGGTGAATAGATAGATCTGGTGAATAGATAGATCTGGTGAATAGAGGTAGATCTGGTGAATAGATAGATCTGGTGAATAGATAGATCTGGTGAATAGATAGATCTGGTGAATAGGATAGATCTGGTGAATAGATAGATCTGGTGAATAGATAGATCTGGTGAATAGATAGATCTGGTGAATAGATAGATCTGGTGAATAGGTAGATCTGGTGAATAGATAGATCTGGTGAATAGATAGATCTGGTGAATAGGTAGATCTGGTGAATAGATAGATCTGGTGAATAGATAGAGAATAGATAGATCTGGTGAATAGATAGATCTGGTGAATAGATAGATCTGGTGAATAGGTAGATCTGGTAAATAGAATAGATCTGGTGAATAGATAGATCTGGTGAATAGATAGATCTGGTGAATAGGTAGATCTGGTGAATAGATAGATCTGGTGAATAGATAGATCTGGTGAATAGGTAGATCTGGTGAATAGATAGATCTGGTGAATAGATCTGGTGAATAGATAGATCTGGTGAATAGATAGATCTGGTGAATAGTAGATCTGGTAGATCTGGTGAATAGGTAGATCTGGTGAATAGATAGATCTGGTGAATAGGTAGATCTGGTGAATAGGTAGATCTGGTGAATGAAGATAGATCTGGTGAATAGGTAGATCTGGTGAATAGATAGATCTGGTGAATAGATAGATCTGGTGAATAGGTAGATCTGGTGAATAGGTAGATCTGGTGAATAGATAGATCTGGTGAATAGGTAGATCTGGTGAATAGGTAGATCTGGTGAATAGATAGATCTGGTGAATAGATAGATCTGGTGAATAGGTAGATCTGGTGAATAGGTAGATCTGGTGAATAGGTAGATCTGGTGAATAGGTAGATCTGGTGAATAGGTAGATCTGGTGAATAAGATAGATCTGGTGAATAGGTAGATCTGGTGAATAGGTAGATCTGGTGAATAGGTAGATCTGGTGAATAGATAGATCTGGTGAATAGATAGATCTGGTGAATAGATAGATCTGGTGAATAGGTAGATCTGGTGAATAGATAGATCTGGTGAATAGGTAGATCTGGTGAATAGATAGATCTGGTGAATAGGTAGATCTGGTGAATAGGTAGATCTGGTGAATAGGTAGATCTGGTGAATAGGTAGATCTGGTGAATAGGTAGATCTGGTGAATAGGTAGATCTGGAATGATAGATAGATAGATCTGGTGAATAGATAGATCTGGTGAATAGGTAGATCTGGTGAATAGGTAGATCTGGTGAATAGATAGATCTGGTGAATAGATAGATCTGGTGAATAGATAGATCTGGTGAATAGGTAGATCTGGTGAATAGGTAGATCTGGTGAATAGGTAGATCTGGTGAATAGGTAGATCTGGTGAATAGATAGATCTGGTGAATAGATAGATCTGGTGAATAGATAGATCTGGTGAATAGATAGATCTGGTGAATAGATAGATCTGGTGAATAGATAGATCTGGTGAATAGGTAGATCTGTGTGAATGGTGGTAGATCTGGTGAATAGATAGATCTGGTGAATAGATAGATCTGGTGAATAGATAGATCTGGTGAATAGATAGATCTGGTGAATAGATCTGGTGAATAGATATCTGGTGAATAGATAGACCTGGTGAATAGGTAGATCTGGTGAATAGGTAGATCTGGTGAATAGATAGATCTGGTGAATAGATAGATCTGGTGAATAGATAGATCTGGTGAATAGATAGATCTGGTGAATAGGTAGATCTGGTGAATAGATAGATCTGGTGAATAGATAGATCTGGTGAATAGATAGATCTGGTGAATAGATAGATCTGGTGAATAGATCTGGTGAATAGGTAGATCTGGTGACTAGATAGATAGGGTGAATAGATAGATCTAGATAGATCTGGTGAATAGATAGATCTGGTGAATAGATAGATCTGGTGAATAGATAGATCTGGTGAATAGATAGATCTGGTGAATAGATAGATCTGGTGAATAGATAGATCTGGTGAATAGATAGATCTGGTGAATAGGTAGATCTGGTGACTAGATAGATAGGGTGAATAGATAGATCTGGTGAATAGGTAGATCTGGTGAATAGGTAGATCTGGTGAATAGGTAGATCTGGTGAATAGGTAGATCTGGTGAATAGGTAGATCTGGTGAATAGATAGATCTGGTGAATAGATAGATCTGGTGAATAGATAGATCTGGTGAATAGATAGATCTGGTGAATAGATAGATCTGGTGAATAGGTAGATCTGGTGAATAGGTAGATCTGGTGAATAGGTAGATCTGGTGAATAGATAGATCTGGTGAATAGATAGATCTGGTGAATAGATAGATCTGGTGAATAGATAGATCTGGTGAATAGGTAGATCTGGTGAATAGATAGATCTGGTGAATAGATAGATCTGGTGAATAGATAGATCTGGTGAATAGATAGATCTGGTGAATAGATAGATCTGGTGAATAGATAGATCTGGTGAATAGGTAGATCTGGTGAATAGATAGATCTGGTGAATAGATAGATCTGGTGAATAGATAGATCTGGTGAATAGATAGATCTGGTGAATAGGTAGATCTGGTGAATAGGTAGATCTGGTGAATAGATAGATCTGGTGAATAGATAGATCTGGTGAATAGATAGATCTGGTGAATAGATAGATCTGGTGAATAGATAGATCTGGTGAATAGATAGATCTGGTGAATAGGTAGATCTGGTGAATAGATAGATCTGGTGAATAGATAGATCTGGTGAATAGATAGATCTGGTGAATAGATAGATCTGGTGAATAGATAGATCTGGTGAATAGATAGATCTGGTGAATAGGTAGATCTGGTGAATAGATAGATCTGGTGAATAGATAGATCTGGTGAATAGGTAGATCTGGTGAATAGGTAGATCTGGTGAATAGGTAGATCTGGTGAATAGATAGATCTGGTGAATAGATAGATCTGGTGAATATGTAGATCTGGTGAATAGGTAGATCTGGTGAATAGATAGATCTGGTGAATAGATAGATCTGGTGAATAGGTAGATCTGGTGAATAGGTAGATCTGGTGAATAGGTAGATCTGGTGAATAGATAGATCTGGTGAATAGGTAGATCTGGTGAATAGATAGATCTGGTGAATAGATAGATCTGGTGAATAGGTAGATCTGGTGAATAGGTAGATCTGGTGAATAGATAGATCTGGTGAATAGGTAGATCTGGTGAATAGGTAGATCTGGTGAATAGGTAGATCTGGTGAATAGATAGATCTGGTGAATAGATAGATCTGGTGAATAGATATATCTGGTGAATAGATAGATCTGGTGAATAGATAGGTCTGGTGAATAGGTAGATCTGGTGAATAGGTAGATCTGGTGAATAGATAGATCTGGTGAATAGATAGATCTGGTGAATAGGTAGATCTGGTGAATAGATAGATCTGGTGAATAGATAGATCTGTTGAATAGATAGATCGGGTGAATAGATATATCTGGTGAATAGATAGATCTGGTGAATAGGTAGATCTGGTGAATAGATAGATCTGGTGAATAGGTAGATCTGGTGAATAGATAGATCTGGTGAATAGATAGATCTGGTGAATAGATAGATCTGGTGAATAGATATATCTGGTGAATAGGTAGATCTGGTGAATAGGTAGATCTGGTGAATAGGTAGATCTGGTGAATAGATAGATCTGGTGAATAGATAGATCTGGTGAATAGATAGATCTGGTGAATAGATAGATCTGGTGAATAGATAGATCTGGTGAATAGATAGATCTGTTGAATAGATAGATCTGGTAAATCTGGTGAATAGATCTGGTGAATATGTAGATCTGGTGAATTGATAGATCTGGTAAATAGATAGATCTGGTGAATAGATAGATCTGGTGAATAGGTAGATCTAGTGAATAGGTAGATCTGGTGAATAGGTAGATCTGGTGAATAGGTAGATCTGGTGAATAGATAGATCTGGTGAATAGATAGATCTGGTGAATAGGTAGATCTGGTGAATAGATAGATCTGGTGAATAGGTAGATCTGGTGAATAGGTAGATCTGGTGAATAGATAGATCTGGTGAATAGGTAGATCTGGTGAATAGGTAGATCTGGTGAATAGGTAGATCTGGTGAATATATCTGTTTTTTGATCCTTTTACTGATTATTATCCTCTCTCTCTCTGTTTCCCTGTCTCTCTCTGTTTCCCTGTCTCTCTGTTTCCCTCTCTCTGTTTCCCTGTCTCTCTCTGTTTCCCTGTCTCTCTGTTTCCCTGTCTCTCTCTGTTTCCCTGTCTCTCTGTTTCCCTGTCTCTCTCTGTTTCCCTCTCTCTCTCTCTGTTTCCCTCTCTCTCTCTGTTTCCCTGTCTCTCTCTGTTTCCCTGTCTCTCTGTTTCCCTGTCTCTCTGTTTCCCTGTCTCTCTCTGTTTCCCTGTCTCTCTGTTTCCCTGTCTTTCTGTTTCCCTGTCTCTCTGTTTCCCTCTCTCTCTCTGTTTCCCTGTCTCTCTGTTTCCCTGTCTCTCTCTGTTTCCTCTCTCTCTCTGTTTCCCTCTCTCTCTCTGTTTCCCTCTCTCTCTCTGTTTCCCTGTCTCTCTGTTTCCCTGTCTCTCTGTTTCCCCCTCTCTCTCTGTTTCCCTCTCTCTCTGTTTCCCTCTCTCTCTCTGTTTCCCTGTCTCTCTGTTTCCCCCTCTCTCTCTGTTTCCCTGTCTCTCTGTTTCCCTCTCTCTCTCTGTTTCCCTGTCTCTCTGTTTCCCTCTCTCTCTCTGTTTCCCTGTCTCTCTGTTTCCCCTCTCCCTCTGTTTCCCTGTCTCTCTGTTTCCCCTCTCTCTCTGTTTCCCTCTCTCTGTGTTTCCCTCTCTCTCTCTGTTTCCCTGTCTCTCTGTTTCCCTCTCTCTCTCTTTCCCCCTGTCTCTCTGTTTCCCTCTCTCTGTTGTTTCCCTGTCTCTCTGTTTCCCCCTCTCTCTCTGTTTCCCTGTCTCTCTGTTTCTCTCTCTGTTTCCCTGTCTCTCTGTTTCCCTCTCTCTCTCTGTTTCCCTGTCTCTCTGTTTCCCTCTCTCTCTCTGTTTCCCTGTCTCTCTGTTTCCCTCTCTCTCTCTGTTTCCCTGTCTCTCTGTTTCCCCCTCTCTCTCTGTTTCCCTGTCTCTCTGTTTCCCTCTCTCTCTGTTTCCCTGTCTCTCTGTTTCCCTCTCTCTCTCTGTTTCCCTGTCTCTCTGTTTCCCTCTCTCTCTCTGTTTCCCTGTCCCTGTCTCTCTGTTTCCCTCTCTCTCTGTTTCCCTGTCTCTCTGTTTCCCTCTCTCTCTCTGTTTCCCTGTCTCTCTGTTTCCCTCTCTCTCTCTGTTTCCCTGTCTCTCTGTTTCCCTCTCTCTCTCTGTTTCCCTGTCTCTCTGTTTCCCCCTCTCTCTCTGTTTCCCTCTCTCTCTCTCTGTTTCCCTCTCTCCCTCTGTTTCCCTGTCTCTCTCTGTTTCACTCTCTCTCTCTGTTTCCCTGTCTCTCTGTTTCCCTCTCTCTCTATCTGTTTCCCCCTCTCTCTCTTCCTCTCTGTCTGTAGCAGACCTTCTCCTTGGTAGTGCTGACCAGTACAGGTTTCTGAGTGGAGGTGCTATACCTGTTCCAGGCCAGAGTGATGCTGACAACTTCACCCAGACCATGGACTCTATGACCATCATGGGATTCACACCAGAAGAGTCTCTGTGTAAGTGAGAGAGGAATGGAGGGGGGGGGGGCAGAGCTTTCCTCAGAACATGGAAGTAAAAAACTATATTTTCTCTCCATCCCTGTCTGTCTGTCTGTCTGTCTGTCTCCCTCCCCTCCTCTCCATCCCTCTCTTTCTGTCTGTCTGTCTGTCTGTCTGTCTGTCTCCTCCCTCCCTGCCCTCCTCTCCATCCCTCTCTTTCTGCCTGTCTGTCTGTCCCTCCCCTCCTCTCCATCCCTCTCTTTCTGCCTGTCTGTCTGTCTCCCTACTCCCTCCCTGCCCTCCTCTCATCCCTCTCTTTCTGCCTGTCTGTCTGTCTCCTTACTCCCTCCCTGCCCTCCTCTCATCCCTCTCTTTCCTTTCTGCCTGTCTGTCTGTCTCCATCCCTCTCTTTCTGCCTGTCTGTCTCTCTCCATCCCTCTCTTTCTGCCTGTCTGTCTGTCTGTCTCCCCTCCTCTCCATCCCTCTCTTTCTGCCTGTCTGTCTGTCTCCCTCCCCTCCTCTCCATCCCTCTCTTTCTGCCTGTCTGTCTGTCTCCCTCCCCTCCTCTCCATCCCTCTCTTTCTGTCTGTCTGTCTGTCTGTCTGTCTGTCTGTCTGTCTGTCTGTCTGTCTGTCTGTCTGTCTGTCTGTCTGTCTGTCTGTCTGTCTCCCTCCCCTCCTCTCCATCCCTCTCTTTCTGCCTGTCTGTCTGTCTCCCTCCCCTCCTCTCCATCCCTCTCTTTCTGTCTGTCTGTCTGTCTGTCTGTCTGTCTGTCTGTCTGTCTCCCTCTCCTCCTCTCCATCCCTCTCTTTCGGCCTGTCTGTCTGTCTGTCTGTCTGTCTCCCTCCCCTCCTCTCCATCCCTCTCTTTCTGTCTGTCTGTCTGTCTGTCTGTCTGTCTGTCTGTCTGTCTGTCTGTCTGTCTGTCTCCCTCTCCTCCTCTCCATCCCTCTCTTTCGGCCTGTCTGTCTGTCTGTCTGTCTGTCTCCCTCCCCTCCTCTCCATCCCTCTCTTTCTGTCTGTCTGTCTGTCTGTCTGTCTGTCTGTCTGTCTGTCTCCCTCCTCTCCATCCCTCTCTTTCTGCCTGTCTGTCTGTCTCCCTCCCCTCCTCTCCATCCCTCTCTTTCTGCCTGTCTGTCTGTCTCCCTACTCCCTCCCTGCCCTCCTCTCATCCCTCTCTTTCTGCCTGTCTGTCTGTCTCCTTACTCCCTCCCTGCCCTCCTCTCATCCCTCTCTTTCCTTTCTGCCTGTCTGTCTGTCTCCATCCCTCTCTTTCTGCCTGTCTGTCTCTCTCCATCCCTCTCTTTCTGCCTGTCTGTCTGTCTGTCTCCCCTCCTCTCCATCCCTCTCTTTCTGCCTGTCTGTCTGTCTCCCTCCCCTCCTCTCCATCCCTCTCTTTCTGCCTGTCTGTCTGTCTCCCTCCCCTCCTCTCCATCCCTCTCTTTCTGTCTGTCTGTCTGTCTGTCTGTCTGTCTGTCTGTCTGTCTGCCTGTCTGTCTGTCTGTCTGTCTGTCTGTCTGTCTGTCTGTCTGTCTCCCTCCCCTCCTCTCCATCCCTCTCTTTCTGCCTGTCTGTCTGTCTCCCTCCCCTCCTCTCCATCCCTCTTTCTGTCTTCTGTCTGTCTGTCTGTCTGTCTGTCTGTCTCTCCCTCTCCTCCTCTCCATCCCTCTCTTTCGGCCTGTCTGTCTGTCTGTCTGTCTGTCTGTCTGTCTGTCTCCCTCCCCTCCTCTCCATCACTCTCTTTCTGTCTGTCTGTCTGTCTGTCTGTCTGTCTGTCTCCCTCCATCCATCCCTCTCTTTCTGCCTGTCTGTCTGTCTCCCTCCCCTCCTCTCCATCCCTCTCTTTTGGCCTGTCTGTCTGTCTGTCTGTCTCCCTCCCCTCCTCTCCATCCCTCTCTTTCTGTCTGTCTGTCTGTCTGTCTGTCTGTCTGTCTGTCTGTCTGTCTGTCTGTCTGTCTCCCTCCTCTCCATCCCTCTCTTTCTGCCTGTCTGTCTGTCTCCCTCCCCTCCTCTCCATCCCTCTCTTTCTGCCTGTCTGTCTGTCTGTCTCCCTCCCCTCCTCTCCATCCCTCTCTTTCGGCCTGTCTGTCTGTCTGTCTGTCTGTCTGTCTGTCTGTCTGTCTGTCTGTCTCCCTCCCCTCCTCTCCATCCCTCTCTTTCTGCCTGTCTGTCTGTCTCCCTCCTCTCCATCCCTCTCTTTCTGTCTGTCTGTCTGCCTGTCTGTCTGTCTCCCTCCCCTCCTCTCCATCCCTCTCTTTCTGCCTGTCTGTCTCCCTCCCCTCCTCTCCATCCCTCTCTTTCTGTCTGTCTGTCTGTCTGTCTGTCTGTCTGTCTGTCTGTCTGTCTCCCTCTCCTCCTCTCCATCCCTCTCTTTCGGCCTGTCTGTCTGTCTGTCTCCCTCCCCTCCTCTCCATCCCTCTCTTTCTGTCTGTCTGTCTGTCTGTCTGTCTGTCTGTCTGTCTGTCTGTCTCTCTCCCCTCTCCATCCCTCTCTTTCTGCCTGTCTGTCTGTCTCCCTCCCCTCCTCTCCATCCCTCTCTTTCGGCCTGTCTGTCTGTCTGTCTCCCTCCCCCCTCCTCTCCATCCCTCTCTTTCTGTCTGTCTGTCTGTCTGTCTGTCTGTCTGTCTGTCTGTCTGTCTGTCTGTCTGTCTGTCTGTCTCTCCTCTCCTCTCCATCCCTCTCTTTCTGCCTGTCTGTCTGTCTCCCTCCCCCTCCTCTCCATCCCTCTGTCTCTTCTGCCTGTCTGTCTGTATCCCTCCCCTCCTCTCCATCCCTCTCTTTCTGCCTGTCTGTCTGTCTGTCTGTCTGTCTGTCTGTCTGTCTGTCTGTCTGTCTGTCTGTCCTCTGTCCCTCCTCTCCATCCTCTGTCTTTCTGCCTGCCTGTCTGTCTGTCTCCCTCCTCTCCATCCCTCTCTTTCTGTCTGTCTGTCTGTCTGTCTGTCTGTCTGTCTCCCCTCCTCTCCATCCCTCTCTTTCTGCCTGTCTGTCTGTCTGTCTGTCTCCTCCCTCCCTCCTCTCCATCCCTCTCTGTCTGTCTGTCTGTCTGTCTGTCTGTCTGTCTCTGTCTCCTGTCTCCCTCTCCTCTCCATCCCTCTCTGTCTTCTGTCTGTCTGTCTGTCTGTCTGTCTGTCTGTCTGTCTGTCTGTCTGTCTGTCTCCCTCCCCCTCCTCTCCTCTCCATCCCTCTCTTTCTGCCTGTCTGTCTGTCTCCCTCCTCTCCATCCCTCTCTTTCTGTCTGTCTGTCTGCCTGTCTGTCTGTCTCCCTCCCCTCCTCTCCATCCCTCTCTTTCTGTCTGTCTGTCTGCCTGTCTGTCTGTCTCTCCCCTCCTCCATCCCTCTCTTTCTGTCTGTCCTCTGTCTGTCTGTCTGTCTGTCTGTCTGTCTGTCTGTCTCCCTCCTCCCTCCCTCCTCCTCCTCCCTCCCCCTTTCTGTCTGTCCTGTCTCCCCTGTCTCCATCCCTCTCTTTCGGCCTGTCTGTCTGTCTGTCTGTCTGTCTGTCTGTCTGTCTCCCTCCCCTCCCTCCTCTCCATCCCTCTCTTTCTGTCTGTCTGTCTGTCTGTCTCCCTCCTCCTCCATCCCTCTCTTTCTGTCTGTCTGCCTGTCTGTCTGTCTCCCTCCCCTCCTCTCCATCCCTCTCTTTCTGTCTGTCTGCCTGTCTGTCTGTCTCCCTCCCCTCCTCTCCATCCCTCTCTTTCTGTCTGTCTGCCTGTCTGTCTGTCTCCCTCCCCTCCTCTCCATCCCTCTCTTTCTGTCTGTCTGCCTGTCTGTCTGTCTGTCTCCCTCCTCTCCATCCCTCTCTTTCTGTCTGTCTGCCTGTCTGTCTGTCTCCCTCCCCTCCTCTCCATCCCTCTCTTTCTGTCTGTCTGCCTGTCTGTCTGTCTCCCTCCCCTCCTCTCCATCCCTCTCTTTCTGTCTGTCTGCCTGTCTGTCTGTCTCCCTCCCCTCCTCTCCATCCCTCTCTTTCTGTCTGTCTGTCTGTCTGTCTGTCTCCTCTCCATCCCTCTCCATCCCTCTCTGTCTGCCTGTCTGTCTGTCTCCCTCCCCTCCTCTCCATCCCTCTCTTTCTGTTTGTCTGCCTGTCTGTCTGTCTGTCTCCCTCCCCTCCTCTCCATCCCTCTCTTTCTGTCTGTCTGCCTGTCTGTCTGTCACCCTCCCCTCCTCTCCATCCCTCTCTTTCTGTCTGTCTGCCTGCCTGTCTGTCTGTCTGTCTCCCTCCCCTCCTCTCCATCCCTCTCTTTCTGTCTGTCTGCCTGTCTGTCTGTCTCCCTCCCCTCCTCTCCATCCCTCTCTTTCTGTCTGTCTGCCTGTCTGTCTGTCTCCCTCCCCTCCTCTCCATCCCTCTCTTTCGGCCTGTCTGTCTTCCTCCTGTTAGCCATGTTGAAGGTGATCTCTGCAGTGCTCCAGTTTGGGAACATCTCGTTCACTAAGGAGAAGAACCAGGACCAGTGCTCCATGCCAGACGACACGGCTGCCCAGAAACTGAGCCACCTGCTGGGCATCAGCGTGCTGGAGTTCTCCCGGGCCATCCTCACCCCCAGGATCAAAGTAGGACGCGAGTACGTTCAGAAGGCCCAGACCAAAGAACAGGTGAGACACACACACACATTAATACACTAGTCCTGAGCACATCTGTAACGATGTGCGCTGAGAGTCGGTAAGCAAGTTCATGGAGTGAGTGATTTAATCAATAAACACAACAAGAAACACGAACAACGTACAGACATGAAACAGAAACAATAATACCTGGGGAAGGAACCAATGGGAGAGACAGATATAGGGGAGGTAATCAGGGAGGTGATTGAGCACAGGTGAGTCTGATGAGGTGCAGGTGCGATTGACGATGGTGACAGGTGTGTGGGATAATCAGCAGCCTGATGACCTAGAGCCTGGAGAGGGAGCATACGTGACAATATCTAAGACTAATGGCATAGTAGTTGGTACAAATCACTCCATGAACTATAAACCTCAGCTGAATTTGGTAATGAATAATGTAGCTTTTGAGCAAGTTGAGGAGACTAAACTTCTTGGTGTCACCTTAGACTGTAAGTTGTCATGGTCAAGGCATATTGATTCATGTCACAGCTTTCTTCCTGGGAATGAGAGGCGGACCAAAACGCAGCGTCGTTATAGTTCATGGTATTTTAATAAGAAAACTCAAACATGAACAAACTACAAAACGTGAAAACCCCAAAACAGTCCCGTGTGGCACAAACACTGACACAGGAAACAATCACCCACAAAATACCCAAAGAATATGGCTGCCTAAATATGGTTCCCAATCAGAGACAACGATAGACAGCTGCCTCTAATTGAGAACCAATCTTGGCAACCATTGACATACAATTTACCTAGACAGGTAACAGCCCCATAAACATACCAAACTACCTAGAAAGGAAACAACCCCATAAACATACCAAACTACCTAGAAAGGAAACAACCCCATAAACATACCAAACTACCTAGAAAGGAAACAGCCCCATAAACATACAAAACTACCTAGCCCCATAAACATACAAAAAAGGAAACAGCCCCATAAACATACAAAACTACCTAGAAAGAAACCTAGAAAGGAAACAGCCCCATAAACATACAAAAACAGCCCCATAAACATACAAAACTACCTAGAAAGGAAACAGCCCCATAAACATACCAAACTACCTAGAAAGGAAACAACCCCATAAACATACCAAACTACCTAGAAAGGAAACAGCCCCATAAACATACCAAACTACCTAGAAAGGAAACAGCCCCATAAACATACAAAACTACCTAGAAAGGAAACAGCCCCATAAACATACCAAACTACCTAGAAAGGAAACAACCCCATAAACATACAAAACTACCTAGAAAGGAAACAGCCCCATAAACATACAAAACTACCTAGAAAGGAAACAGCCCCATAAACATAGAAAAAAACCCAAGACAAGCCAAAGCACATAAATCCCCCATGTCACACCTTGACCGAACCAAAATAATAAAGAAAACAAAGATAACTAAGGCCAGGGCGTGACAATTCAGTTGTTGGAAAGATGGGGAGAGGTTTGTCTGTGATAAAGAGATGCTCAGCATTCTTAACACCACACTTGAAGAAAGAAGCTGAAGTTTTATCATGTCCTGACTACTTCCAGGTGATTGGGTCAGGGGCTGTAAAGAGGGCATATCAGAACAAAACAGCACATTTTGACCTGCCGTGTTCACAGAGAGTTCATGTCAACTAAATGCTTGTTGACCTCTTCTGGCTTAGAGCAGAGATTGACTGCGTCGCTTCTTGTGTTTTGTAA
Source organism: Oncorhynchus keta (assembly GCF_023373465.1). NCBI lineage: Eukaryota > Metazoa > Chordata > Actinopteri > Salmoniformes > Salmonidae > Oncorhynchus > Oncorhynchus keta. The sequence goes on from NW_026288052.1 coordinate 705,587, forward strand.
GAAATATTAATGTGTTAAAAACGACAAACTGTCTATTCAATCAACTAACACAGCTCTGACAGACAGGGGTACCCCACAAGACAGGCCACAGGCGGCCTCCTCACAGTCTCTAAAGACAAAATGAATTCAAAGCAACACACAGTAATATATAGCACCATGGATGCATGGAACTCCCTGCCATCTCAAATCACTCAATGCTGCAAAATTAGCTTAAAAAATAAATAAAACATCACATCACAGCACAGCGCCTCTCCCCTTTCTGACCTAAATAGCTTGTTGTATCCAGTCCTCTCCCTCCCGAACTGGTGTTTGAGTTAAAGACAAGATGTGCCCTTGGCATTAGGATAACAGCACCTGCTTGGAGAAAGCCGTCATTGAAAATAAGAATCTGTTCTTAACTGACTTGCCTGGTTAAATAAAGGTCAAATTAAAATTTAAAAAAGCAATTGTAAACTAAGCTGCAGTAGAATAAGGACTTTGGTCGTGCTCCATATGATGATGAAGTTCAAGAGATTCAAGAGTGCTGAGGAGAAAACTGTAGTTGACGTTTTAGCTGGACAGAACTGATGTATGGGACTCCACCAAGTTACCCTTCACCATACAGAGACCCCGCTGTGGGTGGTGTGTAAGGGGTGAGTGACTGTCTGCAGGGAAGTCAGGCGGAGGAGAGCAGAACTGGGTAATAACCGGAGCAGTTTAATATGCAAAACCAACGGCACCCAGAACAACAAGATAACCAGTCAGATGCACAAGCACTTCACAACAAACAATATCACACACAGACATGGGGGGAACTGAGGGTTAAATACATTACAAGTAATGAGGGAATATAAACCAGGTGTGTGGGAAAACAAGACAAAACAAATGGAAAATGAAAGGTGGATCGGCGATGGCTAGAAGACCGGTGACGTCGACCACCGAACGCCGCCAGAACAGGGAGAGGAACTGACTTCGGTGGAAGTCATGACAGTGTGACTGTAACATAGAAGGAAGGATTAGGAGATAAGATAACGTTTGTGTTGTTGTCTACAGTAATATACTGTAGTCTAAGTGTATCAACGTGTCTTCTTATTTTAAATGTATGTAGTTATGTCCCTGAGTTGTTATTGTCTGTTAATGTTTTGTATCATGTCATGTTTGTTCCTTCTGTGGCTCAGTTGGTAGAGCATGGCGCTTGTAACGCCAGGGTAGTGGGTTCGATTCCCGGGACCACCCATACGTAGAATGTATGCACACATGACTGTAAGTCGCTTTGGATAAAAGCGTCAGCTAAAATGGCATATATGTTTATAATTTTGTCTGGACCCCAGGAGGAATAGCTGCTGTGTTAGAAGCAGCTGATGAGGATCCTAATAAAATAGAAAATAGACACACACATACAGTGGGGCAAAAAAGTATTTAGTCAGCCACCAATTGTGCAAGTTCTCCCACTTAAAAAGATGAGGTCTGTAATTTTCATCATAGGTACACTTCAACTATGACAGACAAAATGAGAAGAAAAAAAATCCAGAAAATCACATTGTAGGATTTTAAATGAATTTATTTGCAAATTATGGTGGACAACTGTACATACAATTGGTGTAAGAAGCACATGCTGGTTTCTTAAAATCTCTAAATTAATAACGCTCTCTCTCTTTTCTCACTCTCTCTTCTCTCTCACTCTTCTCTCTCTTCTCTCTCTCTTCTCTCTCTTTTCTCTCTCACTCTTCTCTCTCTCTTCTCTCTAACTTATCTCTCTCTCTTCTCTATCACTCTCTCTTCTCTTGCTCTCTTCTCTCTCTTTTCTCTCCTCTATCTGTTCTCTATCTTCTCTTTCTCTTCTCGCTCACTCTTCTCCCTCTCTTCTTTATCTCTTCTCTCACTTTTCTCTCCTCTCACTCTATTCTCTCTCCCTTCTCTCTCTCTCTCTAGGCT
>NW_026288052.1:712500-717500 GCF_023373465.1 Oncorhynchus keta
AACGGTTTACATCTTCCTCTCTTTATCATCCCTCCTCCCTTACACTGGAACGGTTTAACATCTTCCTCTCTTTATCATCCCTCCTCCCTTACACTGGAACAGTTTACATCTTCCTCTCTTTATCATCCCTCCTCCCTTACACTGGAACGGTTTAACATCTTCCTCTCTTTATCATCCCTCCTCCCTTACACTGGAACAGTTTACATCTTCCTCTCTTTATCATCCCTCCTCCCTTACACTGGAACGGTTTACATCTTCCTCTCTTTATCATCCCTTCTGCCTTACACTGGAACGGTTTACATCTTCCTCTCTTTATCATCCCTCCTCCCTTACACTGGAACGGTTTACATCTTCCTCTCTTTATCATCCCTCCTCCCTTACACTGGAACGGTTTACATCTTCCTCTCTTTATCATCCCTTCTGCCTTACACTGGAACGGTTTAACATCTTCCTCTCTTTATCATCCCTCCTCCCTTACACTGGAACGGTTTACATCTTCCTCTCTTTATCATCCCTCCTCCCTTACACTGGAACGGTTTACATCTTCCTCTCTTTATCATCCCTTCTGCCTTACACTGGAACGGTTTAACATCTTCCTCTCTTTATCATCCCTCCTCCCTTACACTGGAACGGTTTAACATCTTCCTCTCTTTATCATCCCTCCTCCCTTACACTGGAACGGTTTAACATCTTCCTCTCTTTATCATCCCTCCTCCCTTACACTGGAACGGTTTAACATCTTCCTCTCTTTATCATCCCTCCTCCCTTACACTGGAACGGTTTAACATCTTCCTCTCTTTATCATCCCTCCTGCCTTACACTGGAACGGTTTACATCTTCCTCTCTTTATCATCCCTCCTCCCTTACACTGGAACGGTTTACATCTTCCTCTCTTTATCATCCCTCCTCCCTTACACTGGAACGGTTTAACATCTTCCTCTCTTTATCATCCCTCCTCCCTTACACTGGAACGGTTTAACATCTTCCTCTCTTTATCATCCCTCCTCCCTTACACTGGAACGGTTTAACATCTTCCTCTCTTTATCATCCCTTCTCCCTTACACTGGAACGGTTTAACATCTTCCTCTCTTTATCATCCCTCCTCCCTTACACTGGAACGGTTTAACATCTTCCTCTCTTTATCATCCCTCCTCCCTTACACTGGAACAGTTTACATCTTCCTCTCTTTATCATCCCTCCTCCCTTACACTGGAACGGTTTACATCTTCCTCTCTTTATCATCCCTCCTCCCTTACACTGGAACGGTTTAACATCTTCCTCTCTTTATCATCCCTCCTCCCTTACACTGGAACGGTTTAACATCTTCCTCTCTTTATCATCCCTCCTCCCTTACACTGGAACGGTTTACATCTTCCTCTCTTTATCATCCCTTCTCCCTTACACTGGAACGGTTTAACATCTTCCTCTCTTTATCATCCCTCCTCCCTTACACTGGAACGGTTTAACATCTTCCTCTCTTTATCATCCCTCCTCCCTTACACTGGAACGGTTTAACATCTTCCTCTCTTTATCATCCCTTCTCCCTTACACTGGAACGGTTTACATCTTCCTCTCTTTATCATCCCTCCTCCCTTACACTGGAACGGTTTACATCTTCCTCTCTTTATCATCCCTCCTCCCTTACACTGGAACGGTTTACATCTTCCTCTCTTTATCATCCCTCCTCCCTTACACTGGAACGGTTTAACATCTTCCTCTCTTTATCATCCCTTCTCCCTTACACTGGAACGGTTTACATCTTCCTCTCTTTATCATCCCTCCTCCCTTACACTGGAACGGTTTAACATCTTCCTCTCTTTATCATCCCTCCTCCCTTACACTGGAACGGTTTAACATCTTCCTCTCTTTATCATCCCTTCTCCCTTACACTGGAACGGTTTACATCTTCCTCTCTTTATCATCCCTCCTCCCTTACACTGGAACGGTTTACATCTTCCTCTCTTTATCATCCCTCCTCCCTTACACTGGAACGGTTTACATCTTCCTCTCTTTATCATCCCTCCTCCCTTACACTGGAACGGTTTAACATCTTCCTCTCTTTATCATCCCTCCTCCCTTACACTGGAACGGTTTAACATCTTCCTCTCTTTATCATCCCTCCTCCCTTACACTGGAACAGTTTACATCTTCCTCTCTTTATCATCCCTTCTCCCTTACACTGGAACGGTTTAACATCTTCCTCTCTTTATCATCCTTCATCCCTTACACTGGAACAGTTTACATCTTCCTCTCTTTATCATCCCTCCTCCCTTACACTGGAACGGTTTAACATCTTCCTCTCTTTATCATCCCTCCTCCCTTACACTGGAACGGTTTACATCTTCCTCTCTTTATCATCCCTTCTGCCTTACACTGGAACGGTTTAACATCTTCCTCTTTTTATCATCCCTCCTCCCTTACACTGGAACGGTTTACATCTTCCTCTCTTTATCATCCCTCCTCCCTTACACTGGAACGGTTTACATCTTGCTCTCGTTCTGTCCTTCCATCTTCATACACCAACATGGAAAGGTGTTTCTAAACCCCCCCCCCTCTCTCCCTCTCCCTCTCTCTCTCTCTCTCTCTCTCTCTCTCGGTCTCACTCTCTCTCTCTCTCTCTTTCTTTCTCTCTCTCTCTCTCACTGTTCTCTCTCCCCTCTCTCTTCTCTTTATCTTCTCTCTCTCTGTGTCTCTCTCCCTCTCTCCTTCTCTCTCTGTCCTGTGTCTCTCCCTTTCTCTCTCCTCTCTAAAATCTTCTCTCTCTCTGTCCACCTTCTTCTCCTCTCTCCACTCTTCTCTTTCCTCTCTTTCTTCTCCTCTCTCCACCTCTCTCTCTCTCTCTGTCCACCTCCCTCTCTCACCTCTCTCTCTCCTTCTCTCCTCTGTCTCTCTTCTCTCTCTGTCTCTCTCTCTTTCTCTGTCTCACCTCTCTCTCTCTCTCTCTCTTCTTCTCTCTCTCTCTCTCTCTCTCTTCTCCCTCTGTCTCTCTCTCTGTCTCTCTCTCTCTCTCTCTCTCTCTCTCTCTCTCCTCTCTCTCTCTCCCTCTCTTCTCCTGTCAGGTGGACTATAAAGCAGATGATTGGCTGGTGAAGAACATGGATTTCCCTCTGAATGACAACATAGCGTCTCTCCTCCACCAGTCCTCTGATCACTTCATCTCTGAGCTCTTCTCCCTCTGTCCACCACACACACACACACACACACACAGGGTCAACAAATACTTCATACTTGGTCCCTTTATCAAAGTGTTAGTCAGAAATGGCACTGACCTAACTGTTTCTAATAGACAGGTGAAATCCACCTATGAGGATTCCCCCATATCTGTTTGATTCACAGCATAATACTGCTTCCCCAGAATGAACTAACAGCTGTATTTCTATCTCGACTACTCTTCTCTTCTATTTGCTCTCTTTCTGTATCTGCCCTCCTCTCACTGTTTTCTCTCCCCTCTCGTTCCCTTCTCTGTTTATCTTCAACTCAAACTATTCTCTCACTCCCTCCTCCCTTCTCCACTGTCCTGTTCTTCTTTCCCTTGTCACTCTTTCTTTCCTCTCTGTCCACCTTCTTCTCCCTCTGTCCACCTTCTTCTCCCTCTGTCCACCTTCTTTTCCCTCTGTCCACCTTCTCCCTCTGTCCACCTTCTCCCTCTGTCCACCTCCCTCTGTCCACCTTCTTCTCCCTCTGTCCACCTTCTCCCTCTGTCCACCTTCTTCTCCCTCTGTCCACCTTCTTCTCCCTCTGTCCACCTTCTCCCTCTGTCCACCTTCTTCTCCCTCTGTCCACCTTCTTCTCCCTCTGTCCACCTTCTCCCTCTGTCCACCTTCTTCTCCCTCTGTCCACCTTCTCCCTCTGTCCACCTTCTTCTCCCTCTGTCCACCTTCTTCTCCCTCTGTCCACCTTCTTCTCCCTCTGTCCACCTTCTTCTCCCTCTGTCCACCTTCTTCTCCCTCTGTCCACCTTCTTTTCCCTCTGTCCACCTTCTTCTCCCTCTGTCCACCTTCTTCTCCCTCTGTCCACCTTCTCCCTCTGTCCACCTTCTTCTCCCTCTGTCCACCTTCTCCCTCTGTCCACCTTCTTCTCCCTCTGTCCACCTTCTTCTCCCTCTGTCCACCTTCTTCTCCCTCTGTCCCTCCTCCTTTCTTTCCTCTCTGTCCACCTTCTTCTCCCTCTGTCCACCTTCTTCTCCCTCTGTCCACCTTCTTCTCCCTCTGTCCACCTTCTTCTCCCTCTGTCCCTCCTCCTTTCTTTCCTCTCTGTCCACCTTCTTCTCCCTCTGTCCACCTTCTTCTCCCTCTGTCCCTCCCCCTTCTTTCCTCTCTGTCCACCTTCTTCTCCCTCTGTCCACCTTCTTCTCCCTCTGTCCACCTTCTTCTCCCTCTGTCCACCTTCTCCCTCTGTCCACCTTCTTCTCCCTCTGTCCACCTTCTTCTCTCTCTGTCCACCTTCTTCTCCCTCTGTCCACCTTCTTCTCCATCTGTCCCTCCTCCTTTCTTTCCTCCCTGTCCACCTTCTTCTCCCTTTGTCCACCTTCTTCTCTCTCTGTCCACCTTCTTCTCCCTCTGTCCACCTTCTTCTCCCTCTGTCCACCTTCTTCTCCCTCTGTCCCTCCTCCTTTCTTTCCTCTCTGTCCACCTTCTTCTCCCTCTGTCCACCTTCTTCTCTCTCTGTCCACCTTCTTCTCCCTCTGTCCACCTTCTTCTCCCTCTGTCCCTCCTCCTTTCTTTCCTCTCTGTCCACCTTCTTCTCCCTCTGTCCACCTTCTTCTCTCTCTGTCCACCTTCTTCTCCCTCTGTCCACCTTCTTCTCCCTCTGTCCACCTTCTTTTCCCTCTGTCCACCTTCTTCTCCCTCTGTCCACCTTCTCCCTCTGTCCACCTTCTTCTCCCTCTGTCCCTCCCCCTTCTTTCCTCTCTGTCCACCTTCTTCTCCCTCTGTCCCTCCTCCTTTCTTTCCTCTCTGTCCACCTTCTTCTCCCTCTGTCCACCTTCTTCTCCCTCTGTC
>NW_026288052.1:722500-745000 GCF_023373465.1 Oncorhynchus keta
TGTGTGTGTGTGTGTGTGTGTGTGTGTGTGTGTGTGTGTGTGTGTGTGTGTGTGTGTGTGTGTGTGTGTGTGTGTGTGTGTGTGTGTGTGTGTGTGTGTGTGTGTGTGTGTGTCTGGCAAGAGGAAACACTTAACATCCACAGTGATGGCTATCGTAACCATTTGTCTCACACCCACAGAAACACACATTCGCCTGTCAGTTGACGTTGTCATGTAGAGAACACAGTCCCAGTCTCTCTGTCTCTTCCTGTAGGTATGAGATCCTGACTCCTAATGCTATCCCTCGTACCTTCATGGACGGGAAGCAGGCCTGTGAACTCATGGTGAGTCCCATTGAACAGCTAAGCTGTACTGTTGTTTACCAAAATAGGGCCCTATGTGTTGAAGCACATGCATATATGGACGTGATTTCAACTTTGTATCCGTCCTCTCTCTGTCTCCAGATCAGAGCGTTGGAGCTGGACCGTAACCTGTTCAGAGTTGGGCAGAGCAAAGTGTTCTTCAGGGCTGGAGTCTTAGGTCACCTGGAGGAGGAGAGAGACCTGAAGATCACTGACACCATCATACGCTTCCAGAGCGCTGCCCGAGGATTCCTCGCACGCAGGTGTGTTTTAGTGTGTGTCTTTGTCTCTCTGTCTCTCTCTCTGTCTCTCTCTCTGTCTCTCTCTCTGTCTCTCTCTCTGTGTTGACTCTCTCTGTCTCTCTCTCTGTCTCTCTGTCTGTGTTGACTCTCTCTGTCTCTCTGTCTGTGTTGACTCTCTCTGTCTCTCTCTCTGTCTCTCTCTCTGTCTCTCTGTCTGTGTTGACTCTCTCTGTCTCTCTCTCTGTGTTGACTCTCTCTGTCTCTCTCTCTGTCTCTCTCTCTGTCTCTCTGTCTGTGTTGACTCTCTCTGTCTCTCTGTCTGTGTTGACTCTCTCTGTCTCTCTCCCTCTCTGTCTCTCTCTCTGTCTCTCTCTCTGTGTTGACTCTCTGTCTCTCTCTCTGTGTTGACTCTCTCTGTCTCTCTCTCTGTGTTGACTCTGTCTCTCTCTCTGTGTTGACTCTCTCTGTCTCTCTCTCTGTGTTGACTCTCTCTGTCTCTCTCTCTGTGTTGACTCTCTGTCTCTCTCCCTGAGTTCACTCTCTCTGTCTCTCTCTCTGTGTTGACTCTGTCTCTCTCTCTGAGTTGACTCTCTCTCACTCTGTTGACTCTCTGTCTCTCTGTCTATCTCTCTGAGTTGACTCTCTCTCTGTGTTGACTCTCTGTCTCTCTCTCTGTTGACTCTCTCTCTGTTGACTCTCTGTCTCTCTCTGTGTTGACTCTCTCTCTGTTGACTCTCTGTCTCTCTCTCTGTTGACTCTCTGTCTCTCTCTCTGTTGACTCTCTCTCTGTTGACTCTCTGTCTCTCTCTGTGTTGACTCTCTCTCTGTTGACTCTCTGTCTCTCTCTCTCTGTTGACTCTCTGTCTCTCTGTGTTGACTCTTTCTCTGTGTTGACTCTCTCTGTCTCTCTCTTAGTTGACTCTCTCTCTCTCTCTGTTGACTCTCTGTCTCTCTGTCTTGACTCTCTATGTCTCTCTCTCTGAGTTGACTCTCTCTCTGTCTCTCTGTGTTGACTCTCTTTGTCTCTCTGTCTTTCTCTGTGTTTTCTCTCTCTGTCTCTCTCTCTGTGTTGATTCTCTGTCTCTCTCTCTGTCTCTCTGTCTTTCTCTCTGCGTTTTCTCTCTCTGTGTTTACTCTCTGTTTTCTCTCTCTGTGTTGACTCTGTGTTTTCTCTCTCTGTGTTTTCTCTCTCTGTGTTGACTCTCTCTGTCTCTCTCTCTCTGTGTTTTCTCTCTCTGTGTTGACTCTCTGTCTCTCTCTCTCTGTGTTGACTCTCTGTCTCTCTCTCTCTGTGTTTTCTCTCTCTGTCTCTCTCTCTGTCTCTCTCTGTCTCTCCCTCTGTGTTGACTCTCTCTGTCTCTCTCTCTGTCTCTCTCTCTGTGTTGACTCTCTCTGTCTCTCTCTGTCTCTCTCTCTGTCTCTCTGTCTGTGTTGACTCTCTCTGTCTCTCTCTCTGTCTCTCTCTCTGTCTCTCTCTCTGTGTTGACTCTCTGTCTCTCTCTCTGTGTTTTCTCTCTTTGTTGACTCTGTCTCTCTCTCTGTGTTGACTCTGTGTTTTCTCTCTCTGTGTTTTCTCTCTCTGTGTTGACTCTCTCTGTCTCTCTCTCTCTGTGTTTTCTCTCTCTGTGTTGACTCTCTGTCTCTCTCTCTCTGTGTTGACTCTCTGTCTCTCTCTGTGTTTTCTCTCTCTGTCTCTCTCTCTGTCTCTCTCTGTCTCTCCCTCTGTGTTGACTCTCTCTGTCTCTCTCTCTGTCTCTCTCTCTGTGTTGACTCTCTCTGTCTCTCTCTGTCTCTCTCTCTGTCTCTCTGTCTGTGTTGACTCTCTCTGTCTCTCTCTCTGTCTCTCTCTGTCTCTCTCTCTGTGTTGACTCTCTCTGTCTCTCTCTCTGTGTTGACTCTCTCTGTCTTTCTCTGTGTTTTCTCTCTCTGTCTCTCTCTCTGTGTTGACTCTCTGTCTCTCTCTCTGTCTCTCTCTGTCTTTCTCTCTGCGTTTTCTCTCTCTGTGTTTACTCTCTGTTTTCTCTCTCTGTGTTGACTCTCTGTGTTTTCTCTCTCTGTGTTTTCTCTCTCTGTGTTGACTCTCTCTGTCTCTCTCTCTCTGTGTTTTCTCTCTCTGTGTTGACTCTGTCTCTCTCTCTCTCTCTGTTTTCTCTCTCTGTGTTGACTCTCTGTCTCTCTCTCTGTGTTTTCTCTCTCTGTCTCTCTCTCTCTCTCTGTGTTTTCTCTCTCTGTGTTGACTCTCTCTGTCTCTCTCTCTCTGTGTGTGTTTTCTCTCTCTGTGTTGACTCTCTGTCTCTCTCTCTGTGTTTTCTCTCTTTGTTGACTCTGTCTCTCTCTCTGTGTTGACTCTGTCTCTCTCTCTGTCTCTCTCTGTGTTGACTCTCTCTGTCTCTCTCTGTGTCTCTCTGTGTTGACTCTCTCTGTAGGGCCTTCCTGAAGAAGCAGCAGCAGCTGAGTGCTATGAGAGTGATGCAGAGAAACTGTGCTGCCTACCTCAAACTCAGGAACTGGCAATGGTGGAGGCTGTTCACCAAGGTACACACACACACATACCCACACATACACACACACAAACACATACACACTCTAGCACAGGTATGTGACCAAACCTTTGACCCGTGCCCCCCAGGTGAAGCCTCTGCTGCAGGTGACTCGTCAGGACGAGGAGATCCAGGTGAGGGAGTCGGAGCTTAAGAATGCCAAAGACAACCTGACCAGAGTGGAACAGGACTACACTGATCTGGACAAGAAGCACATACAGGTAACATACCTTTCCTTTCTCTATCTATCTATCTGGAGGTTTATCTATTTATCTATCTGGAGGTGTATCTATCTGTCTATCTGGAGGTTTATCTATTTATCTATCTGGAGGTGTATCTATCTGTCTATCTGGAGGTTTATCTATTTATCTATCTGGAGGTGTATCTATCTGTCTATCTGGAGGTTTATCTATGTATCTATCTGGAGGTGTATCTATCTGTCTATCTGGAGGTTTATCTATTTATCTATCTGGAGGTGTATCTATCTGTCTATCTGGAGGTTTATCTATTTATCTATCTGGAGGTGTATCTATCTGTCTATCTGGAGGTTTATCTATTTATCTATCTGGAGGTTTATCTATTTGTCTATCTGGAGGTGTATCTATCTGTCTATCTGGAGGTTTATCTATTTATCTATCTGGAGGTGTATCTATCTGTCTATCTGGAGGTTTATCTATTTATCTATCTGGAGGTTTATATATCTATCTATTTGGAGGTGTATCTATCTGGAGTTTTATCTATTTATCTATCTGGAGGTTTATCTATCTCTCTCTCTCTCTCTCTCTCTCTCTCTCTCTCTCTCTCTCTCTCTCTCTCTCTCTCTCTCTCTCTCTTTCTCTCTGTGTGTACAACACAACTGATAATAAAGCACCAGCAGGTAGAGAGACCAGAACACTTACCTCCCTGTCCCTTTCTCCCTTCTCATCCCTGGTTCCTAGCTGATGGAGGAGAAGGCGGTGCTGACAGACCAGCTGCAGGCGGAGGCGGAGCTGTTTGCTGAGGCGGAGGAGATGAGGGCCAGACTCGTCAGCAGGAAGCAGGAGTTGGAGGAAATCCTGGGGGAGCTGGAGGGACGATTGGAGGAGGAGGAGGAGAGGGGCGTTCAGATGACCAATGAGAAGAAGAAGATGCAGCAGCACGTGACGGTACAGGACAGTGGGAGAGTGGAAGACAGAGAAGGGGACATGAAGCACATGATAATGAGGAAGAGAGCAGCATTGTTTTGGAACTTTAGATGAGAGGCTCTGCTGAATAACTGGATCTCTCAGTCTCTCTAATGTTCTGTCACTCCTCTTCTCTTCATCTCTGTACCTCTCCCCTCTCCCTCCTTCTCTCCTCCTCTCCTCCCCTCTCCTCTCTCCTCCTCTGTTCCCTCTCCCTCCTTCTCTCCTCCCCTCTCCCTCTCTCCTCCTCTCCTCCCATTTCTCTCCTCCCATTTCCCTCTTTCTCTCCCCTCTCCCTCTCTCCTCCTCAGGATCTGGAGGAGCAGTTGGAGGAGGAGGAGTCGGCCAGACAGCGCCTCCAGTTGGAGAAGGTTACCCTGGAGACCAAGGTCAAGAGTCTGGAGACAGAGATGCTGAGCACTGGAGAACAGAGAGACCGCCTCAGCAAGGTAACCATAGTTACACTGGCTACAGTATAAACCCTGGACCGCATTTAACTGTAACACTTACTTCATCCTGGACAGGACTGAAGGGCTTTATAGAAGCTTACTAACCCAGGGTTGACTCAGCTGGACAGGACTGAAGGGATTTATAGAAGCTTACTAACCCAGGGTTCACTCAGCTGGACAGGACTGAAGGGATTTATAGAAGCTTACTAACCCAGGGTTCACTCAGCTGGACAGGACTGAAGGGATTTATAGAAGCTTACTAACCCAGGGTTCACTCAGCTGGACAGGACTGAAGGGCTTTATAGAAGCTTACTAACCCAGGGTTCACTCAGCTGAACAGGACTGAAGGGATTTATAGAAGCTGACTAACCCAGGGTTGACTCAGCTGGACAGGACTGAAGGGATTTATAAAAGCTGTAAGTCGCTCTGGATAAGAGCGTCTGCTAAATGACTTAAATGTAAAATGTAAATGTAAATAGAAGCTTACTAACCCAGGGTTCACTCAGCTGGACAGGACTGAAGGGATTTATAGAAGCTTACTAACCCAGGGTTCACTCAGCTGGACAGGACTGAAGGGATTTATAGAAGCTGACTAACCCAGGGTTGACTCAGCTGGACAGGACTGAAGGGATTTATAAAAGCTGACTAACCCAGGGTTTCACTCAGCTGGACATAACTGAAGGGATTTATAGAAGCTTACTACCCCAGGGTTCACTCAGCTGGACAGGACTGAAGGGATTTATAGAAGCTGACTAACCCAGGGTTGACTCAGCTGGACAGGACTGAAGGGCTTTATAGAAGCTGACTAACCCAGGGTTGACTCAGCTGGACAGGACTGAAGGGATTTATAGAAGCTTACTAACCCAGGGTTGACTCAGCTGGACAGGACTGAAGGGCTTTATAGAAGCTGACTAACCCAGGGTTGACTCAGCTGGACAGGACTGAAGGGCTTTATAGAAGCTGACTAACCCAGGGTTGACTCAGCTGGACAGGACTGAAGGGATTTATAGAAGCTTACTAACCCAGGGTTGACTCAGCTGGACAGGACTGAAGGGCTTTATAGAAGCTGACTAACCCAGGGTTGACTCAGCTGGACAGGACTGAAGGGCTTTATAGAAGCTGACTAACCCAGGGTTGACTCAGCTGGACAGGACTGAAGGGCTTTATAGAAGCTGACTAACCCAGGGTTGACTCAGCTGGACAGGACTGAAGGGCTTTATAGAAGCTGACTAACCCAGGGTTTACTCAGCTGGACAGGACTGAAGGGCTTTATAGAAGCTGACTAACCCAGGGTTGACTCAGCTGGACAGGACTGAAGGGCTTTATAGAAGCTGACTAACCCAGGGTTTACTCAGCTGGACAGGACTGAAGGGCTTTATAGAAGCTGACTAACCCAGGGTTGACTCAGCTGGAACTTCATTTATCCATGTTGTCTCTGTCTCTCAGGAGAAGAAGCAGCTGGAGGAGAGGTTGAATGAGGTGACAGACTCACTGACTGAGGAAGAGGAGAAGACCAAGAGTCTCAACAAACTGAAAAACAAACAGGAAGCAGTCATTGCTGACCTGGAAGGTAAAGCTTGTTCCTAACTGATGGCACTTGTTATGCATACTTAACGTTATGACATACATTTGATGAACTTGCTGCACACTCAACACTGTTTCAGATACTTGTCCTGGTATGAATTATTTTCTTCTTCTTCCCCCTCGCTCCTGTAGATCGGTTGAAGCGTGAGGAGCAGGGTCGTCTGGAGCAGGAGAAGTGGAGGAGGAGGATGGAGGGGGAAGCTGTGGAAGCCCAGGAGCAGCTCTCTGACCTGGGACTAATGTCCGCTGAACTCAGGGGCACCCTGGCTCAGAGAGAGAAAGATATCACAACCCTACAGGGGAGGTGAGAGGAAGTCTATACTGTATATTCACACACCTTGAGAAGAGTGGAAATATCAACCCCCTCATTTGCATAGTGTTACAAAACTGCTTTCTCTCCCGATAATGGTAATCAAAATGGTTCCAGCACAGTGCCTTGCAGAACACCATATTTGACTTCTCTCTCTCTTTCTCCCAGGTTGGAGGAGGAGGGTGCACGAAGGACTGAGGCTCAGAGGGCTCTGAGAGAGGCCATGTCTCAGGTGTCAGAACTGAAGGAGGAAGTGGAGAATGAACGAGGGATGAGAGAGAGGGCAGAGAAACAGAGGAGAGACCTGGGGGAGGAGCTGGAGGCCTTGAGGACAGAGCTGGAAGACACACTGGACACCACGGCGGCCCAGCAGGAACTCAGGTCTCGTAGAGAGGCAGAGCTGGGGGAGCTCCAGAGATGTGTTGAGGGGGAGACGAGACGTCACGAGGCCCAGCTCTCAGAGCTCAGAGTCAAGCACTGCTCTGCCATAGACAACCTGCAGGAACAACTGGACAACAGCAAGCGGGTGAGTCACACACAGAATGTAGCCTATGCAGTGACTCTCTGTGCATGTTGCGTGTGTTATTCCCACAGTACAGTGTCGGTAGTGACTCCTGCATGCTATTCTCTCTCTGTAGACTGGTCACTGAGACGTCTGTAACGTGGTGTTTCTATGTGTATGGTATGTATGTAGTAATTCCTGATGTTATATGGTCTCCCCAGGCCCGTCAGTCCCTAGAGAAGGCCAAGACTCTATTAGAGGATGAGAGGGTGAGCTTGGCCTCAGAGCTAAAGTCCCTGCAGGGGGGCCGCATGGAGAGTGAGAGGGGCCGCAAGAGGGCAGAGGGCCAACTCCAGGAGCTGACCGCACGCCTCGCACAGGCCGACAGAGAGAGAGAGGAGAGAGAGGAGCGACTGCACAAGCTACAGTCTGAGATGGAGAACCTCTCTAGCTCTCTCTCCTCCTCTGACTCCAAATCGCTCCGTCTCAACAAGGAGGTCAGCAGCCTGGAGAGCCAGCTCCACGACGCTCAGGTACACACACACATACACACACACTGCCAACTCCTTCATCCTCTGTTTATAATCAAATCAAATTGTATTTGTCACATGCACCGAATACTTAATTCCTATATGTGTTTATTAATTAAATACACTCTGTTTTTAAGAATTTGTAAGGTTCTTATTTGTTATTTGTATAAAATAGACAGGGACCAACCAGTCTTATCAAAATTAGATAATAGTATTTATTCTCGGAGCGCACTGCCATGGAACCACGAACAACAGTTTATATACAAAATATGACGTCATAGGTTATAAAATATCCTTCCTATCGACTAGGACAAAGCAGGTTCAAAAGTTTATTCCAACCTCCTAGCGCACACCCACACACACACACACACACACACACACACACCCACACACATCAAGATTAACTTCTGAAGTCTCACCATTATCCATCACTATTCAGCAGACAGTTCCAGATAACGAAAACCTAGGGAGGCTCTCACTGCCTTATCTAAACATCCCAGAGCTGATTCAGTTCCACCATAGGTTAACAACTCTTTTTGCTTACTTAAAAACCCACAACCCATTTCCTCCCCAACCTAGTTGGAAGGGTGTATATTATGTTTCATTACTCCTTGTTCATGCTACATAATTCCTTCCTTATGAACATTATTAATCAGATATTGTAAAACAGGGTAGAGTTCAATTAGTTATAGTTCTATTTAAATGTAGATATTGTTTAGTCATTATTCATAGAATTCCTATCAAGACCTTACTGTGAAATGCTTACAAGCCCTTAACCAACAATGCAGTTTTAAGAAAAATAAGAGTTAAGAAAATATTTAGTAAATAAACTAAAGTAAAAAATAAAAGAACAATAATCTGGCTATATACAGGGGGTACCGGTACCGAGTTAATCTGCAGGGGTACAGGTTAGTCGAGGTAATTGAGGTAATATGTACATGTAGGTAGATGTAAAGTGACGATGCATAGATTATAAACAGAGAGTAGCAGCAGTGTAAAAACAATGGGGTTAATGCAAATAGTCCAGGTAGCCATTTGATTACCTGTTCAGCAGTCTTATGGCTTGGGGGTAGAAGCTGTTAAGAAGCCTTTTGCACCTAGAATTGGCGCTCCGGTACCGCTTGCCATGCTGTAGCAGAGAGAACAGTCTATGACTAGGGTTGTTGGGGTCTTTGGCAATTTTTAGGGCCTTCCTCTGACACCGCCTGGTGTAGAGGTCCTGGGTGGCAGGAAGCTTGGCCCCAGTGATGTACTGGGCCGTACACACTACCCTCTGTAGTGCCTTGTGGTTGGAGGCCGAGCAGTTGCCATACCCGGCGGTGATGCAACCAGTCAGGATGCTCTCGATGGTGCTGCTGTGGAACTTTTTGAGGATCTGAGGACCTATTCCAAATCTTTTCAGTCTCCTGAGGGGTAATAGGTTTTGTCGTGCCCTCCTCACGACTGTCTTGATGTGCTTGGACCATGTTAGTTTGTTGGTGATGTGGACACCAAGGAACTTGAAGCTCTCAACCTGCTCCACTACAGCCCCGTCGATGAGAATGGGGGCGTGCTCGTTCCTCCTGTTCCTGTAGTCCACAATCATCATCTTTGTCTTGATCACGTTGAGGGAGAGGTTGTTGTCCTGGCACCACACTGCCATGTCTCTGACCTCCCTATAGGCTTTCTCATCGTTGTCGGTGATCAGGCCTACCGCTGTTGTGTCATCGGCAAACTTAATAATGGCGTTGAAGTCGTGCCTGGCCGTGCAGCCATGGGTGAACAGGAAGTACAGGAGGGGACTAAGCACACACCCCTGAGGGGCCACTATGTTGAGGATCAGCATGGAAGATGAGTTGTTACCTACCCTTACCACCTGGGGGCGGTCCGTCAGGAAGTCCAGGATCCAGTTGCAGAGGCAGGTGTTTGGTCCCAGGGTCCTTAGCTTAGTGATGAGCTTTGTGGGCACTCTGGTGTTGAATGCTAAGCTGTAGTCAATGAATAGCATTGATGTTCCTTTTGTCCAGGTGGGAAAAGGCAGTGTTGAGTGCAATAGAGATTGCTTCATCTGTGGATCTGTTGGGGTGGTATGCGAAATTGGAGTGGGTCTAGGGTTTCTGGCATGATGGTGTTGATGTGAGCCATGACCAGCCTTTCAAAGCACTTCATGGCTACCGAAGTGAGTGCTACGGTTCGGTAGTCATTTAGGCAGATTACCTTGATCTTCTTGGGCACAGGGACTATGGGGGTCAGGGAGACACTTGGGCACAGGGACTATGGGGGTCAGGGAGACACTTGGGCACAGGGACTATGGTGGTCAGGGAGACACTTGGGCACAGGGACTATGGTGGTCAGGGAGACACTTGGGCACAGGGACTATGGTGGTCAGGGAGACACTTGGGCACAGGGACTATGGTGGTCAGGGAGACACTTGGGCAGAGGGACTATGGTGGTCAGGGAGACACTTGGGCACAGGGACCATGGTGGTCAGGGAGACACTTAGGCACAGGGACTATGGTGATCAGGGAGCCACATGGGCACAGGGACTATGGTGGTCAGGGAGACACTTGTGCACAGGGACTATGGCTGGTCAGGGAGACACTTGGGCACAGGGACTATGGCTGGTCAGGGAGCCACTTGGGCACAGGGACTATGGTGATCAGGGAGACACTTGGGCACAGGGACTATGGCTGGTCAGGGAGATACTTGGGCACAGGGACTATGGTGGTCAGGGAGACACTTGGGCACAGGGACTATGGTGATCAGGGAGACACTTGGGCACAGGGACTATGGTGGTCAGGGAGACACTTGGGCAGAGGGACTATGGTGGTCAGGGAGAGACTTGGGCACAGGGACTATGGTGGTCAGGGAGACACTTGGGCACAGGGACTATAGTGGTCAGGGAGACACTTGGGCACAGGGACTATGGTGGTCAGGGAGACACTTGGGCACAGGGACTATGGTGGTCAGGGAGACACTTGGGCACAGGGACTATGGTGATCAGGGAGACACTTGGGCACAGGGACTATGGTGGTCAGGGAGACACTTGGGCAGAGGGACTATGGTGGTCAGGGAGACACTTGGGTACAGGGACTATGGTGGTCAGTGAGACACTTGGGCACAGGGACCATGGTGGTCAGGGAAACACTTAGGCACAGGGACTATGGTGATCAGGGAGCCACTTGGGCACAGGGACTATGGTGGTCAGGGAGACACTTGTGCACAGGGACTATGGCTGGTCAGGGAGACACTTGGGCACAGGGACTATGGCTGGTCAGGGAGCCACTTGGGCACAGGGACTATGGTGATCAGGGAGACACTTGGGCACAGGGACTATGGCTGGTCAGGGAGACACTTGGGCACAGGGACTATGGTGGTCAGGGAGACACTTGGGCAGAGGGACTATGGTGGTCAGGGAGACACTTGGGTACAGGGACTATGGTGGTCAGTGAGACACTTGGGCACAGGGACCATGGTGGTCAGGGAGACACTTAGGCACAGGGACTATGGTGGTCAGGGAGCCACTTGGGCACAGGGACTATGGTGGTCAGGGTGACACTTGTGCACAGGGACTATGGCTGGTCAGGGAGACACTTGGGCACAGGGACTATGGCTGGTCAGGGAGCCACTTGGGCACAGGGACTATGGTGATCAGGGAGACACTTGGGCACAGGGACTATGGCTGGTCAGGGAGATACTTGGGCACAGGGACTATGGTGGTCAGGGAGACACTTGGGCACAGGGACTATGGTGATCAGGGAGACACTTGGGCACAGGGACTATGGTGGTCAGGGAGACACTTGGGCAGAGGGACTATGGTGGTCAGGGAGAGACTTGGGCACAGGGACTATGGTGGTCAGGGAGACACTTGGGCACAGGGATTAACTATAGTGGTCAGGGAGACACTTGGGCACAGGGACTATGGTGGTCAGGGAGACACTTGGGCACAGGGACTATGGTGGTCAGGGAGACACTTGGGCACAGGGACTATGGTGGTCAGGGAGACACTTGGGCAGAGGGACTATGGTGGTCAGGGAGACACTTGGGTACAGGGACTATGGTGGTCAGTGAGACACTTGGGCACAGGGACCATGGTGGTCAGGGAGACACTTAGGCACAGGGACTATGGTGATCAGGGAGCCACTTGGGCACAGGGACTATGGTGGTCAGGGAGACACTTGTGCACAGGGACTATGGCTGGTCAGGGAGACACTTGGGCACAGGGACTATGGCTGGTCAGGGAGCCACTTGGGCACAGGGACTATGGTGATCAGGGAGACACTTGGGCACAGGGACTATGGCTGGTCAGGGAGATACTTGGGCACAGGGACTATGGTGGTCAGGGAGACACTTGGGCACAGGGACTATGGCTGGTCAGGGAGACACTTGGGCACAGGGACTATGGTGGTCAGGGAGACACTTGGGCACAGGGACTATGGCTGGTCAGGGAGACACTTGGGCACAGGGACTATGGCTGGTCAGGGAGACACTTGGGCACAGGGACTATGGCTGGTCAGGGAGACACTTGGGCACAGGGACTATGGTGGTCAGGGAGCCACTTGGGCACAGGGACTATGGTGGTCAGGGAGCCACTTGGGCACAGGGACTATGGTGGTCAGGGAGACACTTGGGCACAGGGACTATGGTGGTCAGGGAGCCACTTGGGCACAGGGACTATGGCTCGTCAGGGAGACACTTGGGCACAGGGACTATGGTGGTCAGGGAGCCACTTGGGCACAGGGACTATGGTGGTCAGGGAGCCACTTGGGCACAGGGACTATGGTGGTCAGGGAGCCACTTGGGCACAGGGACTATGGGGGTCAGGGAGACACTTGGGCACAGGGACTATGGTGGTCAGGGAGGCACTTGTGCACAGGGACTATGGCTGGTCAGGGAGACACTTGGGCACAGGGACTATGGCTGGTCAGGGAGACACTTGGGCACAGGGACTATGGTGATCAGGGAGACAATTGGGCACAGGGACTATGGTGGTCAGGGAGACACTTGGGCACAGGGACTATGGTGGTCAGGGAGACACTTGGGCACAGGGACTATGGTGGTCAGGGAGACACTTGGGCACAGGGACTATGGTGGTCAGTGAAGACACTAGACAGTTGGTCAACTCATGCTCGGAGTACATGTCCTGGTAATCCATCTGGCCCTGCGGCCTTGTGAATGTTGACCAGTTTAACGGTCTTACTCACATCGGCTACGGAGAGCGTGATCGTTTTCCTGCTTTCACTCTTAGGAGCTACTTCAGGATGAGACTCGTCAGAAGCTGGCTCTGGGCTCCAGGGTGAGAGCACTGGAGGAGGAGAGGAATGGACTGATGGAGAGAGTGGAGGAGGAAGAGGAGAGAGCCAAGGATCTTTCCAGACAGATACAGACTCACACTCAGCAGGTAATCATCATTGTGTAAAAAAAAACTTTCCTCTAGATTATAATATAAAACATGTTCAGTTGTCTTCTACAGTAAGTCTATCTTCGTCCTCACATCACTCCCTCTCTCCCTCTCTCCCGCTCTCCCTCTCTAGCTGGCTGAGTTGCGGAGGCAGTCGGAGGAGGTGAATGGGGCGGTGGAGGCAGGAGAGGAGACCCGCAGGAAACTGCAGAGAGACCTAGACCAGGCCGTCCAGAGAGAACGACAGAAGGAGGAGGAGAAAGAACGTGTGGAGCGACAGAGGGAGAGGCTGAGGGAGGAGATAGAGGACATGACCCTGGCCCTGCAGAGAGAGAGACAGAACTGCACCACCCTGGAGAAGAGGCAGAAGAAGTTTGACCAGGTCAGAGTTCAGGGGTTAGAGGTTAAAGGTGAGAGGTAACCATAATGACATAATGTCCCGTGATGTAACCCCTGCCCTTTGCCCCCTCAGTGCCTGTCAGAGGAGAAGGCAGTGAGTGCCCGGCTGGCTGAGGAGAGAGACAGGGCCGAAGCAGACAGTAGAGAGAAGGAGACACGCTCCCTGGCACTGGCACGAGCCCTGCAGGTACCACTGGAGTGACTACAAACATTATTATCCAGTTATCAGCATAAAGAGTTGTTTTCATCTTCGTCTAAATAATAGTGAGTGTTGATACTTCATTGTTCCCATCCACACTTACAGGAGGCCCAAGATCAGAGGGACGAGCTGGAGAGATCTAACAAGCAGCTCCGCATAGACATGGAACAACTAGTCAATCAACAGGATGACGTGGGGAAGAATGTATGTGTGTGTGTGTGTGTGTGTGTGTGTGTGTGTGTGTGTGTGTGTGTGTGTGTGTGTGTGTGTGTGTGTGTGTGTGTGTGTGTGTGTGTGTGTGTGTGTGTGTGTGTGTGTGTGTGTGTGTGTGTGTGTGTGTGTGAGAATGTGTGTATTTGTATTACAGAGTGAAAATGTATCTCACACATTTCTCTCCTCCTGTGTCAGGTGCATGAGTTGGAGCGTTCCCGCCGGGCCCTGGAGACAGAGGCAGAGTCCCTGCACACTCAGACCCAGGAGCTGGAGGAGGAGCTGGGGGAGGCGGAGAACTCCAGGCTGAGGCTCGAGGTCACCCTCCAAGCACTCAGGGCCCAGTTTGAGAGAGAGATCAGCACCAAGGAGGAGAAAGGAGAGGAGAAGAGGAGGTCTCTCAACAAACAGGTATGGAGAGAAGAGAGAAGAAGAGGAGTGTATCAAGCCTGAAATATGGGGAGACAGTTATTAATTTGGATTAGATGCTAAACTTCTCTCTTTCTCTGCCGTTCCCTTTCTTTCCATCCCCCTCTCCTCTTCTCTTTCTCTCCTTCCCCCCCAGGTGAGGGAGTTGGAGACCCAGCTAGAGGAGGAGAGGAGTCAACGCTCTCAGGCCATGTCCGTCAAGAAGCAGCTGGAGGGAGAGCTACAGGAGGCTGAAGCCCAGGTGGAGACAGCCAATCGCGGCAGGGAGGAGGGGCTTAGGCAGCTACGGAGACTGCAGGTAAGCTACACCCCCCTTCTCTCTTTCTTTCTAATGCTGCTTGCTCGGTCTGAGATTAGATGCTGTGCAGTTAACTGATATATAAACCACAGCTATAATGAGAACGGTAAGGGTCCCAGCACAGAGCCTTGTGGAAAACCATATTTAATCAACCCTCCTTTTCGTTCTCTCTCAGGTTCAGATGAAGGAGGTGCTTCGTGAGCTGGATGAGTCCAAGCTGGCCCGTGACGAGGTGGTCGTCCAATCAAAAGACACAGAGAAGCGCTTGCAGACCTTGGAGGCGGAGTTACTGCAGCTTACAGAGGTGTGTGTGCTGGTGTGTGTGTGAGAGATTTGCAAAGACACAAACTCTTGTGTTTTAGGATACTAACGTCCTCTCTCTCTTTCTCTCTTTCTTTCTCTGTCTCTCTCCTTATGTCTGTCTCTCTCTTTCTCTCTCTCTCTGACTCTCTCTCTCTGTGTATAGGATTTATCAGTGTCTGAGAAGATGAGGAGACAGGCTCAGCAGGAGAGAGATGAGATGGCTGATGAGATCGTCAACAGCTCTACCGGGAAGTCAGTGTCTCTCTTTCTATTTTCCTTTCTGTATGTGTGTGTACTCATGTGTGTGTATTACTGTGTATTATGCATGTGTATTACTCACGGTGTGTGTATTACTGTGTATTATGCGTGTGTATTACTCACAGTGTGTTTATTACTGTGTATTATGCGTGTGTATTACTCATGGTGTGTGTATTACTGTGTATTATGCGTGTGTATTACTCACGGTGTGTGTATTACTGTGTATTATGCGTGTGTATTACTCACGGTGTGTGTATTACTGTGTATTATGCGTGTGTATTACTCACGGTGTGTGTATTACTGTGTATTATGCGTGTGTATTACTCACGGTTTGTGTATTACTGTGTATTATGCGTGTGTATTACTCACAGTGTATGTGTTGTCAGGTCGGCTCTGTGCGATGAGAAGCGGAGGTTGGAGGCGCGAGTCACTCAGCTGGAGGAGGAGTTGGAGGAGGAGCAAAGCAATGCTGAACTAGTGGCCGAGAGACACAGGAAGACTACACTTCAGGTACACACTCTCACACACTTACCCGCACGCATTGCATACAGACACACACACACACACACAGTATACGGGACTCGATTTACATTTGTCCATTTTTCTTGGTTTTAATCTCCCTTTCTATCCCTCTGTCTCCCCTCCCTCCCCAGGTGGATACTCTGACGGTGCAGCTGCAGGGAGAGAGGACCCTGGGCCAGAAAGCTGAGGGGGCCAGGGAGGCTCTGGAAAGGCATAACAAGGAGCTGAAGCTGAAGCTGGGGGAGATGGAGGGAGCTGTCAGGGGAAAACACAGGCTCAGTGTCGCCGCCCTGGAGGCCAAGATGGACGGCATGGAGGAGCAGCTGGAGCAGGAGAGACAGTGAGGGGAACACACACATTCTCTGATGGATTTCCCCTCACACTTCTTCTCTCGCCTTGTTCCTTTCCTCTCTCGCCTTGTTCCTTTCCTCTCTCGCCTTGTTCCTGTCCTCTCTCGCCTTGTTACTTCTTCTCTCGCCTTGTTACTTCTTCTCTCGCCTTGTTACTTCTTCTCTCGCCTTGTTACTTCCTCTCTCGCCTTGTTACTTTCCTCTCTCGCCTTGTTCCTTTCCTCTCTCGCCTTGTTACTTCTTCTCCCGCCTTGTTACTTCTTCTCTCGCCTTGTTACTTCCTCTCTCGCCTTGTTCCTTTCCTCTCTCGCCTTGTTACTTCTTCTCTCGCCTTGTTACTTCTTCTCTCGCCTTGTTACTTCTTCTCTCGCCTTGTTACTTTCCTCTCTCGCCTTGTTCCTTTCCTCTCTCGCCTTGTTCCTTTCCTCTCTCGCCTTGTTACTTCTTCTCTCGCCTTGTTACTTCTTCTCTCGCCTTGTTACTTTCCTCTCTCGCCTTGTTCCTTTCCTCTCTCGCCTTGTTCCTTCCTCTCTCGCCTTGTTACTTCTTCTCTCGCCTTGTTACTTCTTCTCTCGCCTTGTTCCTGTCCTCTCTCGCCTTGTTCCTTTCCTCTCTCGCCTTGTTCCTTTCCTCTCTCGCCTTGTTACTTCTTCTCCCGCCTTGTTACTTCTTCTCTCGCCTTGTTACTTCCTCTCTCGCCTTGTTCCTTTCCTCTCTCGCCTTGTTACTTCCTTTCTCGCCTTGTTACTTCTTCTCTCGCCTTGTTACTTCTTCTCTCGCCTTGTTCCTTTCCTCTCTCGCCTTGTTCCTTTCCTCTCTCGCCTTGTTCCTTTCCTCTCTCGCCTTGTTACTTCCTCTCTCGCCTTGTTCCTTTCCTCTCTCGCCTTGTTCCTTTCCTCTCTCGCCTTGTTACTTCTTCTCTCGCCTTGTTCCTGTCCTCTCTCGCCTTGTTCCTTTCCTCTCTCGCCTTGTTACTTCTTCTCTCGCCTTGTTCCTGTCCTCTCTCGCCTTGTTCCTTTCCTCTCTCGCCTTGTTACTTCCTCTCTCGCCTTGTTCCTTTCCTCTCTCGCCTTGTTACTTCTTCTCTCGCCTTGTTCTTTCCTCTCTCTCGCCTTTCCTTTCTCTCGCTTGTTGTTCCTTTCCTCTCCCGCCTTGTTCCTTTCTCTCTCTCCTTGTTCCTTTCCTCTCTCGCCTTGTTCCTTTCCTCTCTC
Source organism: Oncorhynchus keta (assembly GCF_023373465.1). Taxonomy (NCBI): domain Eukaryota; kingdom Metazoa; phylum Chordata; class Actinopteri; order Salmoniformes; family Salmonidae; genus Oncorhynchus; species Oncorhynchus keta. The sequence goes on from NW_026288052.1 coordinate 739,721, forward strand.
GCCTTGTTCCTTTCCTCTCTCTCCTTGTTACTTCTTCTCTCGCCTTGTTACTTTCCTCTCTCGCCTTGTTCCTTTCCTCTCTCGCCTTGTTCCTTTCCTTTCTCTCTTGCCTTGTTACTTGTTCCTCTCTCGCCTTGTTCCTTTCCTCTCTCGCCTTGTTACTTCCTTTCTCGCCTTGTTACTTCTTCTCTCGCCTTGTTCCTTTCCTCTCTCGCCTTGTTACTTCCTTTCTCGCCTTGTTACTTCTTCTCTCGCCTTGTTCCTGTCCTCTCTCGCCTTGTTCCTTTCCTCTCTCGCCTTGTTCCTTCCTCTCTCGCCTTGTTCCTTTCCTCTCTCGCCTTGTTACTTTCCTCTCTCGCCTTGTTCCTTTCCTCTCTCTCCTTGTTACTTCCTCTCTCGCCTTGTTCCTTTCCTCTCTCGCCTTGTTCCTTTCCTCTCTCGCCTTGTTACTTCTTCTCTCGCCTTGTTACTTCTTCTCCCGCCTTGTTACTTCTTCTCTCGCCTTGTTACTTCCTCTCTCGCCTTGTTCCTTTCCTCTCTCGCCTTGTTCCTTTCCTCTCTCGCCTTGTTACTTCTTCTCTCTTGCCTTGTTACTTCTTTCTCTCCGCCTTGTTACTTGTTTCTTCTCTCGCCTTGTTACTTCTTCTCTCGCCTTGTTACTTTCCTCTCTCGCCTTGTTCCTTTCCTCTCTCGCCTTGTTACTTCCTTTCTCGCCTTGTTACTTCCTCTCTCGCCTTGTTACTTCTTCTCTCTTGCCTTGTTCCTGTCCTGTTACTTCTTCTCTCGCCTTGTTCCTTCCTCTCTCCTTGTTTTCCTCTCTCGCCTTGTTACTTCTTCTCTCGCCTTGTTCCTGTCCTCTCTCGCCTTGTTCCTTTCCTCTCTCGCCTTGTTCCTTTCCTCTCTCGCCTTGTTACTTTCCTCTCTCGCCTTGTTCCTTTCCTCTCTCGCCTTGTTCCTTTCCTCTCTCGCCTTGTTACTTTCCTCTCTCGCCTTGTTACTTTCCTTTCTCGCCTTGTTACTTCTTCTCTCGCCTTGTTCCTTTCCTCTCTCGCCTTGTTCCTTTCCTCTCTCGCCTTGTTCCTTTCCTCTCTCGCCTTGTTACTTTCCTCTCTCGCCTTGTTACTTTCCTCTCTCGCCTTGTTACTTTCCTTTCTCGCCTTGTTACTTCTTCTCTCGCCTTGTTCCTTTCCTCTCTCGCCTTGTTCCTTTCCTCTCTCGCCTTGTTCCTTTCCTCTCTCGCCTTGTTACTTCTTCTCTCGCCTTGTTACTTCTTCTCTCGCCTTGTTCCTTTCCTCTCTCGCCTTGTTACTTCCTCTCTCGCCTTGTTCCTTTCCTCTCTCGCCTTGTTCCTTTCCTCTCTCGCCTTGTTACTTCTTCTCTCGCCTTGTTACTTTCCTCTCTCGCCTTGTTCCTTTCCTCTCTCGCCTTGTTCCTTTCCTCTCTCGCCTTGTTCCTTTCCTCTCTCGCCTTGTTCCTTTCCTCTCTCGCCTTGTTCCTTTCCTCTCTCGCCTTGTCACTTTCCTTTCTCGCCTTGTTACTTCCTCTCTCGCCTTGTTACTTCTTCTCTCGCCTTGTTCCTTTCCTCTCTCGCCTTGTTACTTCTTCTCTCGCCTTGTTCCTTTCCTCTCTCGCCTTGTTACTTCCTCTCTCGCCTTGTTCCTTTCCTCTCTCGCCTTGTTACTTTCCTTTCTCGCCTTGTTACTTCCTCTCTCGCCTTGTTACTTCTTCTCTCGCCTTGTTCCTTTCCTCTCTCGCCTTGTTCCTTTCCTCTCTCGCCTTGTTACTTTCCTTTCTCGCCTTGTTACTTCCTCTCTCGCCTTGTTACTTCTTCTCTCGCCTTGTTCCTTTCCTCTCTCGCCTTGTTCCTGTCCTCTCTCGCCTTGTTCCTGTCCTCTCTCGCCTTGTTACTTTCCTCTCTCGCCTTGTTACTTCCTCTCTCGCCTTGTTACTTTCCTCACTCTTTACTTCTCCCATCCCTCGCTTCCTTTTCCTTCCCATCTCCTCCCTCTAACATCTAACTTCTTCCACTACTATTCTGACTGTATGTTCTGGGTATGGGGATAAAACATGACTCACAGTCTATCTCCCCTCCCCCCAGAGAGCGAGCGATAGCCAACAAGCTGGTGAGGAAGACAGAGAAAAAACTGAAGGAGGTGATGATGCAGGCAGAGGACGAGAGGAGACACGCAGACCAGTACAGAGAACAGGTATGAACCAGTACAGACCATTACAGAGAACAGGTACAAACCAGTACAGACCAGTACAGAGAACAGGTACAAACAAGTACAGAGAACAAGTACGAACCAGTACAGACCAGTACAGAGAACAAGTACATGCCAATACAGACCAGTACAGAGAACAGGTATGAAACCTCTTGAGTTCACCATAGAGATGGAGAGATACAGTAGGGTGTGTTTTCATCCCAAAAGGAGTGGTTGGTCCTGCTAATCCCAATCCTAATCTAATCCAGCCCTGGCACCAGGGGAAGGTAGGGGTTATCTCCTCCCAAATTATACCTAACAAAATAATCCCTCTACAGTGTAGAGGTAGAGGTGATACTGACCCCCTCTCAAAAATCATCTGGAATTTAATCTGTGGGATGTAATCCCAGTCCTCGTGTTCTGTGCTTAATCTGTCCAACTGTCTCCCTCCGGCCACCTCTCTGATACTCTTCCCCCCTTCTTCTATTGTCTTCTCCTCTTCCACTTGAACCATTCTCTTCATCACTCTCACACCCTCTACACCCCCTCCTCTCTCTAGTTGGATAAGTCTATGGGCCGGCTGAGGCAGCTGAAGAGGCAGCTTGAGGAGGTGGAGGAGGATAACTCTCGTTCCAACGCCCAGAGACGTAAACTGCAGAGAGAGATGGAGGAGCTGACTGACAGCTCCCAGAGCATGACCCGCGAGATCACCGCTCTACGCAGCCACCTCAGGTAGTGTGTGTGTGTGTGTGTGTGTGTGTGTGTGTGTGTGTGGGGGGTGTGTGGATGTGGGTGTGTGTGTGGGTGTGGGTGTGTGGGTGTGTGTGTGTGTGTGTAATCTGAGTGACCCTCCCAGATCCATTGTATGTTTGCAGTTCCATTGCCACCTACTACCACCATGTTGTATTATTGCATGTTTTTTCTTCCATTGACCTCATCTAATACTGACACACTGTCCATCAGTCTGCCTCACACTCCACTCCATCCACTCAGCATCACCACATCTGAACGGAAACCAGAGAAGTAGGTCTGTGTGTGCGTGCGTGTGCAATTCATTAAGTTAAGATTTCTGTTAGTTGTGTGGACTGCAGTATATTTTAAACTGAGGAAATACTGTCTCTCATTAGTTTGATGTCTCAGGGGTTTAGTCACCTTTCCAGTCCCTCATAGAGACAGATATACACTGCCTTTTTCCACATGTTGATACGTTACAGCCTTATTCTACAATGGATTTTAAAAAATGTTCATCAATCTACACACAATACCCCATAATGACAAAGTGACAAAACAAATTGGGGAAATGCTTGATAATTTATTAAAAATAAACAGAAATACCTTATTTACATAACTTTTCAAACCCTTAGCTATGAAACATGAAATTGAGCTCAGGTTCATCCTGTTTCTATTGATCATCCTTGAGATGTTTCTACAACTTGTTTGGAGTCCCCTGTAATAAATTAAATTGATTGGACATGATTTGGAACGGCACAGACACCTGTCTATAAAAGGTCACAGTTGACAGTGCATGTCAGAGCATAAACCAAGCCATAAGGTCAAAGGACTTGTCCGTAGAGCTCCGAGACAGGATTGTGTTGAGGCACAGATCTGGGGAAGGGTACCAAAACATGGAAGAAGTTTAGAACCAACAAGACTCTTCCTAGAGCTTGCCAACCAGCCATACTGAGCAATCTGAGGAGAAGAGCCTTGGTCAGGAAGGTGACCAAGAACCCGATGGTCACTCTGACAGAGCTCTATAGTTCTTCTATGAAGATGGGAGAGCCTTCCGGAAAGACAACCATCTCTGCAGCACTCCATCAATCAGGCCTTTATGGTAGATTGGCCAGACGGAAGCCACTCCTCAGTAAAAGGCACATGACAGCATGCTTGGAGTTTGCCAAAAGGCACCTGAAGACTCTCAGATAATGAGAAACTATCATGACTCAAGGTGAGACCCAGATGCAGACACAGGAGGCAGATGGTTGGAGTCTTACAATATTTATTAATCCAATAAGGTAAGGCAAGAGAATGGTCGTGGACAGGCAAAAGGGTCAAAACCAGTTCAGAGTCCAAACGGTACCGAAGGGCAGGCAGAGTCAAGGTCAGACCAGGCAGGATGATCAGGCAGGTGGGAAAGTAGTCCAGAGTCAGGCAGGGGTCAAAACTGGGAGGACTATCAAAAATAGAATAGCAAAAGGAGAATGGGAAAAATACGCTGGTGTCACGACTTCCGCCGAAGTCGGTCCCTCTCTTTGTTCGGGGGGGCGTTTGGCGGTCCACGTCACCGGCCTTCTAGCCATCGCCGATCCACTTTTCATTTCCCATTTGTTTTGTCTTTGTCTTACACACCTGGTTTCAATGCCCCAATTACATGTTCATTATTGAACCCTCTGTTCCCCCATGTTTGTTTGTGAGTGATTGTTTTTTTGTAATATGGTCCGTTTATGTGGGCGCGCTTAGTTTGTATTGTATTTGTTTATTTTGAGTAAAATACGTTTATTTACTCATGTCTACTGTCCTGCGCCTGACTTCTCTACACCAGCTACACACAGACCACATTACAGCTGGTTGACTTGACTAACATATAAGAAGAACTGGCACAGAGAGACAGGGATCAATAGACTGGGGAAAATAAGCGATACCTGAAGGGGGTGGAGATAATAACAGGAACCGGTGAAACAGATCAGGGCGTGACAGAAACAAGATTCTCTCGTCTGAGGAAACCAAGATTGCACTCTGGCCTGAATGCCAAGTGTTACTTCTGGAGGAAACCTGGCACCATCCCTACGGTGAAGCATGGTGGTGGCAGCATCATGCTGTGGGGAAAATGTTCAGCAGCAGGGACTGGGAGACTAGTCAAGATCAAGGGAAAGATGTACAGAGAGATCTGTGATGATAACAAAGCTCTGAGTAAAGGGACTGAATACTTATGTAAATGTGATATTTCAGTTTTACATTTTTGTATAAAAGTTTTAAATGAATTAAAAACCTGTTTTTGCTATGTCATTATGGGGTATTGTGTGTCGATTGATGGGGGGGGTGGTTTAATCCGTTTTAGAGTAAGGCTGTAATGTAACAAAAT